>NC_052105.1:3820446-3900661 GCF_012273895.1 Zerene cesonia | reverse complement strand
TCATAAAAGCCAGATAGTTCAAAACTAATATTGGTACCTTCATAACCAATACTCCGTGATACGCTTACATGGAAGTAATATGTAATTAAGGCAAAGTTTGTTGTTTGAAGTGGTTCGAGGAATTACAACGGACCTTAGTTAAATAATATTCTACTAGTTTAACTTTCTATCAATAACACATACGGACCAGATCAATCACGATATGCGATTAAACCTATAGAACGTTCCTAAAACCAAACCTAAACCTAACCTTCCTCGAGAACTACGCTATCCATTGGTGAAACAGAACTAAAAATCGGTGAAGTAGTTTTTGAGTTTATATGTAACAGATAGAAAACAGACAGACAGCATAAGAGAAAGAGAAGTTTGTTTTATAATATGTAGGGATGCAGCGATAAACTCAATATATGTCAGCTTCATTTCCTTTTTACCTACGTTTCTTTTTGCTGTCGCGACAAAAAGTCGTTCATATTATCAAAATCAATCCAAAGTGACGGATCGGTTAACTGTTTTGCCATTTTGTGTATTGAGTATATACTTATTAGCCTAAATAGTATTCGTTGTACTTTTATTAACTATAAGCCATGAAAGTCCGGATCAGAACGCTAGTGTTAAATAAAAGCCAATAAGACATTTCTCTGTGAAAAAGATTACAGTTGATTGAATTTTCAAGTTTCTTAAAGACAGAAACAGCAGAGACGTAGATAGCCAGCAGTCTTAAGTAATAATATTAGGGATTTAAACTAATTTAACGGCGCTTAAAATCTTCGTAGCGCGAAGAACTTGCAATGTGCAATTAATTTCAAAGACTATTTGACGTTCTCTTTTAACAAAAATATATAATGTTGTTGTTAACTGAATTTATTGATGACCTACTTGTTTGTGATTCTCCTATAATTGTAATTGATATATTACAGCAAAATCAGGTTGGCTCTAATAAAACCCGTGAATATTATAATTGTCTTTATGAATTATGTATCGGAAGGTAGATAGTATTGGAAATTCGAATTAATTTTAGCTTTCCAAACAGGGGTGATCTACAAATTTCTTATGCGCATTTTTATTAGGTATTTGGATATTAAAAATCGTGACAAATACCTTTGATCACTTATTTGTTGAAGGATTGATTATTTGGGACAGCAGGAAAATCATTATAGCTACTAATTCATCTGAGTTGTAAGTATCTAGTTAAATACCTACCAATGAAACTAAATCATGTTATTTACAATACATGGTAAGCCCAGAGAATTTGGTTTTGTATAATATAATATTCTTATATAGATACGAAGATTTTTAAAAGGGCAACTACTTAACTACTACTACTTTACTACTTTAACTTCAGTAGCCCCCTGCTGGAGGTCCAGTCAAAAGAAGAATAAACATACATGCATGCATACATACATACATGCGTGGTGTGGGTAACAGAAGTCCGGAATTTTTTAAAATCTAAAATGATAAACTTGTCTATGTTGCTCGCATTGGTGTCGAGACGAGAGGTTAGCTCGCGAGTTGCGACCCACTTTATGCTAGGTGGCATTCTTAGACGCGAGTAACTGTGTAATGGTTTAATTTTGAATGTAGGTAAGCTTGAGTTATATTTTGATTACATTTTTGAAAACGTCACTGAGCTCACATCGTTCGTGCTATTTGAAATGAAGTGACACAAGAATAATAAAGACATACCTAAGTACCACAGTTTATTTCTTTTCACGATATGGTCGTGGCTTCTCTATATCCCGCATATTTGAAACTACGTTACAAAATCAAATAGAAACTACAAATTTTATAATAACATAAACATAAATTCTTTTCTTCCGAAGTGTTAGTAATTTGTTATCTATTTTTAGATTCTTTCGCTTAGACAGTGCGGTATCATAATCCCTAAATATTTTGAAGAAGCCTTAGTGACTTGAAATATTAGCACATAGTCGTCCCTCTCATTCAGTATCTCAATATTTTAAAAGGTATTAAAGTTTTACAGTGAGATCTTGTAAATGTAGGTACGCGCTACCTTGATATTTGCAAGCATATTGAATTCGCGACTTAACGTAAAGCTTGAACCGCACTTTGATATGCCAACAAAATTGTTATTGCGCGGAAATGACTTCCACCAACTTTCATGTTTCTGTAGACCGTACATATATTCTCAGAATTCTTAAAGGAATTATTTTTAACACGTTAAATTATTATGTGTAGGTGTTTTATAGAAATCAAATTATTGTGCAAGCTTTTGATAAAAAAAACATTGTCGAGTGTTTAAAATAAGTTATTCCTTGAAATTTATCATTTTAAAGAAGTGACCTTTTTATAAAAGGAAAAAAGGAAGACAGGAATATATAGTATCGAGTAAATATTATAAATCGTGGATGAAATGGCATGTTTTACCTAGCGTTCAAATCAGTTGACTAATTTCATATTTAATATTATTAAATATTATACAAATTTGTTTGACTTTTAGAATAACTTATGCCCCGCTACTTTTACAAGACTTCAAATATAACTAACTACAAGTCATGCAAATAATAGAAAAAAAAATTTTTTTTTCGCTCTAAGATAAGTAGGTACATTTCAAGTTCAACTAGAAAACTTCCAAACGGATATTGGGCCAATGAATAATATATATGATTCAGTTATCTTGTTCGCAAGTCATCGTCAATAAGACCCGAAGCAATAAATGGGGGCAATAATTTCTCCTCGCCGGCAATGAATCCAATTATACACCATTTGGTAGGCGACATGTTAAATGTTAAATGTTCGCTATTGACTTGTCTATCGCTTTTGTGACGATACTTTATCTATTTGATATAAGTGTAGTAAGTATAAGTGCAGTATAAAAGCCTACCTATATATGTACCTAGTATGCAGTGGTAAATTATGGTTGCAATGTAATGTATGCTGACTTAAAAAAAGATTTAGCATCTGAAGTTATATGATCAGTTATAAATGTAATATGATCGAAAGAAATGGAAAATTGTCTTAGTCTGTTCAAGAATGTGTCATGTAGGTAACATAATCAGATATCAAAGCGACTGTTCCTCACAATAGAAGTGATATCAGTGAGTATCAATACACACTAATGGTTGAATCGTGTAGAGTAGGTACATAATTAGTTAAGTGACGTCATTAAGCTACTTAAACGACGTATAATAAATTAGTCGCGTGAAGCGAAGATGGTGCAGTAAATTATCATCTCCATTAGATCAAATTTCACTAATTAGGTCAAGAGGAAAATAATTTTGCGGAAACAATGTAGCTTTACAAACATCACCAGCTATGGAATATACTGAAAGTAGGCTGTTATAACTTTTTATTCTTTTAGTTTGCGTTCGTTCTTGGGTTGGGAATATGTTTTGATGTTGGATTTTTATTCGCGCATCAGCATTTAAACCATTTGGACATTCAGGCAGGCATCGATCATGCAATCGTTCAAATGTCGTGATGTATTTGTTCTAGAGAATATTTATAAATCGATTAAGTGAGCGGTTAAACTTCAACTTTTGTATGGAAGTTGTGGAGTCGTATTGGATGTGTGATTGTGTCTAATTTTTATACGTTGCAAAAACATATATCTAACCAGATTTTTGGTTCCTACTGGAGATTAATTGTTGACTATAAACCAGGCGAAGATTGCGTCGTGAATACTTTTAATAAAATACGAGGCAAATGTTTATTGTATTGATTAATATATCGTTCTATTATATCACATCCAATTCACAGGACATTATCTATTGTTGAACGACAATCAGGCCATGTGAATCATTATAATGCGATTATAATTAATACCGATTTACCTATAACGTTATATGTACCATGCAATCACCTGCTAATTATTAATGTAATGTGAATTATGTAAAAAAAAATATTATCACAGCTGTCACATCTCTGTTAGAATTTCAAATTATAAGCAACAAGTATAAAATTAACGGTATAAAATAATGTAGCCAAAGTTATCTATTCCTTTTTAAACTTCCAATAGCTAAAAGTATTCAGTCTAAAACACTAAAATATCATCCAAATTTAATAATTTTTCGTTAATTAATTCTCAGAACTCGTAAATATTTACGTGGAAACAGCAGTTATAATAAAAGTAAACTGATCATTTTAAATGTTATTGTTTCATAAATATCAAAGAAAAATATAGCAGAAACGAAAATAAATACAGAGGAAACCATTAGTATTAGAGATAAAAAACAGGGCAAGAAACTCATTGATACAAACGTTCGGTGAAAAGTTGCGAAATGGGGTTCAAAGTCTGATAAGAACTTACCTCTCGTCTTCGGCATCGAAAAAATAAATATCGCAATGGTATGAAGAAGGTATATTCAGTTTAAATATAACAAATTTTGCTATACAGACTATGTTCAGGTTTTTTGTTAGGTGCTCTCTTTTTCTTTTAAACTTTATTGTCCCGTTTCGCCAGGGATAGCCATAATATTACCCGTATATACCCGTAATAGATTTGCTGTGAATAAGATTCTAATGGTAATGGTATGTAACAAAAAAAATCTTTCTTCATTGTTTTATTCTTATTTTAGTACTATATATCTCCGTTTAAAACTCATTTAATTGGGTAAGCTTTAGAGTTTAGTTTCATAAGAAGGTGGATGTAAATATGTTTGTTACTGTTCATGCAAGAGCTACTCAAGGGATATTTGTTATGCAGATTAATAGGTACAGACGTGATTACATTCAGATAGCTACATTCTAGTCGAGGGAAAACATGTAGGTTTAATTATAGTTTCCTATAATTTTCTAAGTTCTGAATACTGAAAAAGGGCATTACTTTTTTCATTAAATTTTTAGCAATTACTATAACCTGGATTTAACAAAAGAAAAACGTTCTACATCATTAATTAATAAATGAACATCGTCTACTTTAGATTTCTATGAGTCTCGAGGGAATCAGTTTGTAAATTAAACACAGCTGTGGAATGTAACACAAAATTTCTAGAAATTTCTAATGTTATACAGCGAGAATACCTACTTCCCGACACAAAAGCTAGCTGTAAATAATATTATTCATAGCGAAAGCGTGCGATGATACAGATTCCATTTATAGTGGTATATTGTATGCGACGCTACCAAATTTAGGGGAAAATTTAAGGTAAAGTCTTTCTTTACCAAATAAGTTTCATTTAATCTTGACGCTTGAGGAAGAATTGAGGTTGACGTAATTATTTATGTTGACTTACTGTGTTTTGTTGTACGTAGAATATGATAAATAAATCATAGCGTTCTCTAAAATTCATACGGGCACAAAATTAATCCCTGACGGTATAACACGAGAGTACATCAAAGAACTTGTGATAAGGGTCAATCTTAATAGCGTCTGAAGTATAATATAATAGCATGAATAACGAGAATCTGTGTCCACTAAGAAATTGGGTATAAAAAGCTTGGTCTAGTAATAAATAACAGAAGCGAGATTATACACTTATATAGTATATTGAGTTGTAATAATATAACATAAATTACGTACTTAGTGTGCCTAATATTATTTGAGTGTCCTAACACTTATTGTCCATAAAGGGGATACAAAAATAGGTATCCACATTAACCGTAATAAACCCGGCCTAATAGGCTCGTTACGTAAGCTATATTACAGAAACAAAGTAGCTATTTATAACTGAATTGTATTGTCAAATATATTAGAAAATAGCTTATCCAACAAACACAAGTATAAATCAGTAAATGCTTAGTCAATAAAAAAGGAATTCGCCGCGTTATTGCTTTACGCGACACGGTTAACAAAAGCCTGCCGGGTGTCGCGTACCTACTGCAAATCGAAAGGCCAATACGTTTTACTTGGATGAAAAAATTCAGGTATTCCTTCAGACACAAACTACCACCTTTGTGTTCACCTCAATATATCCACGTGGACGTCTAGAGATGAAAAATATTTTCGTTCCAACATATTCCCAGGCGTGTTTTTCGGGGAACAGATTGCAAAAGCATTTCGGATGCTGGGACAAATGTTCCGTAGATAGTAAATGAGAATTTGAGTTCCGAATGCAGGCTTATGAATGTAATAATGGACGTTTTTGCAGACAGCTGTGCCATACAACAGTTAGCGTTTAATAAAAAGTAGGTGCTTTTTTGATGTTAAAATAGTCCAGAATATTGTTAGGCTGACGGCTAACAAAAATATTGACACATAAATGGAGGCTTCAAATAAATATGCAGGTGTTTGCTTTTAACATTGCAATATCTATTATTCTTATCCATTTGGCTTCCTACAAATTTTGACAATAAAACAGAAATGTATCGTATTTAAGGTACTTGGTAAGTTTGAAATGATTATCAGTCCAGTATTATAATATCACTTGTACTTTGCAAAACACGTTCGAATGAATATACGATGTCAGAAGCAGTGATGTCTAGGATTTCGGACTATGTAATAAATTTATAAATCCGGATAGTTTTATAGGATAAAATATTCAGGATGTAGCCGTGGGCAGGCATGTGGACATCATATTAAAACAAGAACAAACTCTAATAGGACAGATTTGGAACGGGGATCCGTATGATAAACGAGTTTTATTACAGTTATGAATGTTTATGCTCTCTTATTTACTACTCGTTACACGATCTGCGGTGGACAAGAAATTTCGTATGGGAACTTTCACGGAGGTTATTGAAATAATTAGGTAAATATTTATATATTTGATGTGTATACGCCATTTACTATATGTTTGTAAATAGCTCCATGATTAATGTTTCATTCCCTATTATATAATTTCTGTATTCAAAAAGTGAATTAAAACTCGATATATTAAATTGAAGCGATAAATAAACGGAATATACACATTTGTGTTTTGTATTTTAAAAACATTTCACTGAAATATATTGCTTGCCCATAATATTATTAAGTGACGATTCATAGCGGCATTAAATTAATAACCCAATATTCCGTGCCTTTTGCCTCCTTAAACCGCTACTTCAATCTGTGGTTTCAGTTAAATCGTTCCATCGGGACTCCTATTTGATTATAATCGCCTTTTATAAGCTTTTTCCGGCTTAGAATTAAAGTGCTCTTCGAGATATTCGCCATTCCACGGGCTATTGGTTTTCAAAGAAAAAAAAAATACGATTTTATCATTGGATGTCCTGCCGAATGGATATTTGGTGTGCGACCCAAGCGTATCGAGGCTTTATTGGGTATTGAGATGAAAGTATGTAACTCTTTGTGAAAATAAAATCATTGCAAAAAGCAGAAAATACAATTCTAGAAATCTGATGAAAATGAAATATATCGATCTCATGAGTTTTCTTAAAAATATTGTTGTAAAATGAAATTTAAGGGTATTTTTAAAATATTCTCTTATTCTTTTTTTATTAAATATTATATTGTTTCTCTATATTTTTATGAGAAGAAAAGGAAGCCGGAGTTCGTTATTCAAGAAACCAGACTGCGTTTTGAGCAAATATCTTTGTCGAAAGTTTTGAATGCATTGTTTTCTTGAAGCGAAATCCTTGCTTATGCAAATTTTTATGCGATATTAACAAAACAAACCTAGAATGTGAATTGGCCATTTTGCATACGTATATAATAAATGCATTGTTCATATATTTGAAAGAGCAGTATAATCCAGTATAATGTACTACAAACAAACTTTTTATATAAATGTAATATTGTTAAAATAATATAAATATGTAGATATGAATTACTTTCTCGATTATGAATAATTAATTTTATGTTCTGATGATTGTGTTGTATAATATACATTGTACAATATAGTTATGGTGTACATATGACAAATAGCTTTCAGAATCTATACAGATTCATAAGTATTATAGCGGAATTGCATGTTGTGCCTTGTTATTCGCACATTTGTTTGTTTTTATCTTCATTGTTTATTTTAGTAGCTCCTTGCTCTGATCCTGGTGCGTTCCATTGGAGATCCCGGGATCCCTGCTATTATGCTTTCAGTTTGGCCATCGAAGAAGTTTTAGTGGGTAGAAATCCCGCATGCTTTACTTTTCCCCCAAAGCTAGAGTATCTTTTGAAGATTTCCTCCTCGTTAAAAAAGCTCCTTGCTCTTATATTTAAATAACTTTAAGTGGTAATATTCATCAATTTATTTGAAAATTTCGAGAAAGAACATTAAACATTTTCCGTCGTTTTATTACTTACTAAATTATTATGAACATAAATTGTTCATCTGAACTTACACAATCCTATACAAATTATTTTTCAGTTATGTCTCTTTAGTCTCATCGCAACTCATTCTAAAACTTCATTAAGTGTATTTAAATATCAAACTGGATATCATATTTTCATGCCTGTAGACATAGCTGTGTGGATTTTGTTTTTCTCCACGAGGTGTGTTATTCAGCGCTGACAGATCACATCAACGCCTCTAAGCCCAGTGATGCGCATAGCACGCTGACATGCCAAAATATATCAAGCATTTTTCATTTTTAGCAACTCGCTTCCTGCGAGGTTTTTTCAAATCCTGTATGGCATGTGCACTTTTTATTTATAGTTTAGTTCTGCGTCAAATTTCTTTTAAAAATTGATTAATTTACTTTGGTTTTACCAAATATGTTATGAATTATGGTTATTTGTAACTATTTATGATTACTAGTGAGCACAACTATTGCCATTTTCATGGTTCTTTAAAATAGACATCAGGCAAAAAAACGGGTTATAAAAAGCATTGATAGGCTAATTGTTGCTTGTGGAATATGCGGTGTATGTTTATTAAATGAAATATTTAAACATAGAACGTTTGCGATCTAGTATGTACAGTGTATACCTATACTCTGTAATTCTCATGAACTTAACCTATGTTTATCGTGTAATTATAGTTGATAATGGTATACACATCATAAGCTCTATATAATTACTGCATTTAAAAAGTTAAGAAACAATAAATATTTTGTTAATTATGCTGAGGTTCAATTATTCTTTCGAGTAATATAGATTTTATTGTTTATTAATAAATCAACGTCTTATTAATTAAGTCCAAAAGACAGAATTTCTTAGAAGTTTTATTCCCGTTAAAAAATTCTGTACTTAGAATTTTCAAGCATTACATTTGCATAAAAGCCTGTTATATACATTAAAATACTTCTATGAAAATTTTCTCTAAATAAATAAACAAGTTTATGTGGACGTTGAAAAGAATTCTAGATAAAACATTTAACATTTGTTAGAGTTTAAATAGAGCCAACTAACATTTACGTTATAAGAAGCATATTCTTACTTTATACATTTAAAAGTTGTGCTATCTCTCATCTAAGTATCTAAGTTGATGGCTTCATGTTAAAAGTTTTTAACTCACACATAATATGAGGTCAGTATACTAAAGCTTTACTTAACTAGACGCGGAAGTTGTTTAAAAATGTTACTTATCTTTGGAAACTTCGTTACTTTTAATAAAGTCGTAGTATTTAACATACGACCAATGTTGCACACTTCAAAGTTGTGTGGGAACGTATGGTTATATTTACGATGTTAGTTTGTAACCTGAAATATTTCCATGTTAAAAGTTGCCCATTTTCAGTTGAAATGCTTACGTATAGTTACGCAACGTAGTAGTTTCCTTTTTTTAATAGTTGCTTTGAAAACGCCCTCTTAACAAAAAGCAGTTACAAATAAGTGTTTCTGTCAGTTTGCGGGTTAAGTTAAAATTTCACGCGACATTACCCCAGAGAACGCTGCATTGTGAATGGGTTTCTTGCACAGCATATATTAGTGGTGTCGTTTGTAGAATTAGTTCAAATGCAATAATAATGGTTTAGAGTGTATAAATCTATTAATGGATTTCATAGTACAAAGAGCAATTTCCGATTATAATTGAATATTTATCAAACCAAGCCTTGTTACGTATTACTTATCTTTAACAAAAATTTTATAATAAAATTTTATTATGTTAGTTTGTAGTTAAAATGAAATTAATTGTATAAATGATTTCTTCAGCCATTAAAATTGTGAATCATTTGCTTGACTAAAATTATCGAGTATGCGTAATAAGACAGAACTTATATTTCTAAATGATAATGATAATGATAGATAGATAAATCGCAAATCCACCGTTTGGTTATCATATACTTTCAAATATATATTTTATGTTTTGTTTGATTTTATGCGGATTTGTTCATAAATGTTATATTAATTACAACATTTTTCTTTTCAACCGCCCCTTGTTATCAACAAGACATGCATAAAAACATGTTTAAACACATTAACACACCAAAAAGCCAGCGATGTTTGATTATATTCGGTAAATCCTTACAATCAAGTTACAAAGCTACTATATTAAACACCAAAATAATTTGTGCGCCGAGCTTGCACCATTTACGAAGTTTAATTTCCGTCTGAGAGTAAACAAGGCTATTCTTGTCGAAATAACGAAACTGTACATCAAGTACGATAAATCAATATATAGGTGACATGTATTTCCTTTGAATTATGTAATATATCGTCGTCGATAGCACCGTGATTAGTTGTGAAAGTTCAATATTATATCACGCTCGTATATGTAAATAACGCCTAAACATATTGGTTCGTTAGAGGTATCTATATGATATGGTATATTTTGTTTGATGTCGTTGTGATAATATTTCTTTGAATTTATGATACTCATTATTGGATGGAACAATATTGGAAATAAATATTGCGTATTTAATTACGCCAGAATATCATTAATGAGCATAATGAATATGAATTTCCGTAAAATTCAGCAGAAGTTCAAATGAAAGAAACGAATCTAGTAATTAAAGTTTTTTCATTCGATGAAAGAGCGAAGTACCGCCATTTCATTTATCTGCTATGAATCGTTATTCCGAAGAAATTGAAAATGCAAAGTCCCAAAGTTTTTGTTGAATTTTCAACGGTGTAGATTACGAGATTTATTTTCGATATTGCATTATGAATATAATTCAGGAGAACATAAATTGGTCACAGCTTCGTCGAGAAAATAATGTATTTTTTGTACATTATTTTCTCGACGAAGTAAACAAAATCCGAAGGATCTTTTAAGATAAAAAATGAATTGTAGCTGGATATAGTGAACCGATGCCGTTAGAAAGACACATTGCTGCCTACGTTTTTGGATTCAAAATAAAAGTTTTTCTTTGGAATCATACTGGTAGACTAGTTTCAATTCCTGTAATGGATATCTGTTTGAATTTATGTTCTTTGGGGAATTTTGCGAAACAAATATCGTTGTCAAGCGTTGGCGATAATAGTTGTTCATTTCTAAGTAACTTATAATCAAACAAGGTTCAAAGTCTGTTCATCAGCTTGACGTAGTGTTTCTTATAAGACGTAGGTATTTTAATGGTACATTTCCAATAAATAGATTTTATTCCAATCAACTGTATAGGCACACATTACATGCAGGTACGAGTGTATATCTTCATTAAAATATTAATGAAGCAAACATCGTTTAAATACACAAATGTAACAAGTAAATATATTGCGAACGATAATTAAACCCTTCCATTTCATCAGTACAGAAAAGAGTAACAAACATTCAAAGACCCAAACGAGCATGTGTATCATTCACGGTCCATGAACGAAATTAATAATAAATGTATCTCTGATACAAATACAAAAGGGTAGCCTGATACATTCTAAAGGTGTGTGATGAATTGAGCACTAGGTGAATAAAAACAAGCCTGCTCGACCCGCGCCATTTCCCGGCGACTCTCCATCCGAAGATTTATGTGAAGCAGTCAGACAGTTGGCACGGGAATCCTTTAAAAATACATGCATTACGCCTTACTACCTCCGAATTTCGTTTCGGTTCGTAAACATTTAATTGTAATCCTTCGTTCTCGGCTGTATCGTAATTAATTTCGGCTTTGTTGGTGTATAATTGCTAATGTAGACGTCGTGGTGTGATGGACACTGAGATTGTTCAATGTCTAACGGAAATATCTGATTAAGTCTGCTCTAAAAATCATACAATGGTTATAATAATTAAGACTAAAATATATTTAGGATAAAATAATATGTAGGACCCTATATCTACTTTTTTCCCTAATAATCCGTAGATATATGAGTTAGATAACTTATGAAGAGTCGGCTTACTGCGCCGTAAAAATTGTAGGTAATGATGATACGTTCGAAGTTATAAACTTTGTCACGAGGTATCGGAAATGCATAGTAAGTCGGCTTATACGCGCTGACTTTAAAGTACTTCCAAACGATAGATGCCATTTCCACCCCCAGACTTGTTACATTATTCAATGAGATCATCCCTTCTTATAAAGTTTGAAAGGTACGCCCAGTAACAGATGAATACCATGGATTTTCGTCGTCAAGCAAAAAAATTGTTTGTATAAATTCATTTTCTCCGATATCCGCTATATACATTTTACATTTTAAAAACGTATTGTACCAATACAATATTAGGTGAATTTAAAAACAAAAATTCCAAGCGTCTTTCGAATTTACATTAGTTTTGTAACTTGTTATCTTTCAAACAGCAAACTGTAGGTTTTCGCGATATTTTCTCGCATAACAAGAATTTGTAAGAGCTATAAAGTATCTGTCATCTTCCTGTTATTTCTTAGGATGTTTCGGAAGTTTGTTTTGGTCAACGATTGCAATATTTATCTTAATCTTAATAAGAGCGGGGGAAAACAAAAGTTGTTCAAGCTGATAATTTAATAATTCGCAATCTGTCCGTCTTGCGACATTCTATTATGATTCTTTAATTTTCTGGAATATTCTTAAAGCCATTGCTTTTTACCTAAGACTTTCAATTTACGTTCCGACATATAATTTCTCTGTTTCGTTATTTCGAGCCGAGTAAACTCGAAACGTTTATTTTTGAATGAAACAATTTAATCTCTCGAGATATTGTTTGGGGTTTCTTTTTCATGCGCTGTTTTATGAAATGCTTGTTGAAATAAATATAATTAAGCATTTATTCAAGCGATATTTTGCACTTTATCATTACTACACTACATACTACATAGTACAAAAACAAAGTCGCTCCCCAAGTCTGTACCTTAGCTTGCTATTCCTACTTCTTTTTAACTGCGCAACGGACTTCGATGTTTTTTTTTAATAGATTTTGATATAAGGCGAAGGTTTAGAATTTGGATATAATTGCAACCCAAGCCAGGGCGGTAGTTATTAATAAAACTCAGTAAATATTCATCGGAAAATTGAAATATATTTTTTTTTGCTTCTTTACCAATATATGTAATAGCAAATTTAAAATTAGGTATTCATCGATCAATATATTACGTAATCATCGTCTATTCATCCCATACAAAATTCCATGTGTACCCTACTCCATCCTCAAAGAAATTAAATGAAAACAGAACCGTATGTACACTTTACGAAATTATATCCCCTAATTGAAATGATAAGATCCATTGTGAACTTAGGCCCGTATAAGGTTATGGATTGTTGAAAACGGTTCCAGATCATTTTCCAATCTCTTTGTAATCGCGTCAGAAAGTTGCCAACACAATAAAATATCCTTTGTTGAACTAACGCAATTTCTGCCGATACAAAGGTAGTATTGGCAATAAAGGGATACTAAACAAGAGCTAGTTACTTCGCCACAAAGAAAATGCCAACAGGTTTATGTATTGCTAGTATTGCTTGTACTAACTGTACGAAGATTCTTTGAATCTGATTCTTCTTTTTACTTAGGTGGGTATATAACCACAGATGAATTGATACGGATATAATTACGAATAACAAAATTGGTCAAGTGCGAGTCGACATCGTGACTCTAAGTCCTATACAAAGGGTTCTGTTCTGGTTTTACTTGTTGATATAGAGGCAATAAAAATAAAGTTCACTGAATATGGCCTGGTGAGTTTGGACAGACAGATAGAGTGTCTTAGGGATAGTGTGCCGTTTTGCCCTTTGCGTACGGTACTCTAAAAATAAGTGAATCTAATTGAATAATACGTATTTTTTTGCAATACCAGAATCATAGTAATTGAAATCAAACATTGGCCGCACTTATATTTTTCTTTCTTTACTCACATCAAAGACGGAGAAATACGTTGTAACAGTACATATTTTCCTAAGCCTTTGATCTCTCGAAGTATATGTGCAGGAGTGAAAAATCCTCGAGACAGAAGTGGAATAGAAACAAGTACAATTCGCGTCATTTCCTCGCTTGTTCTAGACTCAGATAGTGCACTCTTTGAACGAGTTAAGATAACTTCAGGGTCCTGAAGCTAAACACGTACGATGAAAGTATTGCAGCGAATATACACGTGACTTTGTTTCGGAAAAGAGAGCCAACATTTGTATGTGTTATGGATGTCATACCGATAATACAAGTAGCAAAAAATTATCATACTTTTGCTGTGTGATGATTGCAAATATAAAGCTTAGATTAGCTTTATACTTGCTATGTTTCGATGTCTCAACCACGTTATTCTGCGTTAATTATGTTATATAGCATATAGTCTTTCTCAATAAATGAACTTTTTTCCAATTTGAAGCTGAAGTTCTTAAGATTAGTGCGTTCAAACAAACTCTACACTCCACAGCTTCATGCTATTAGAATAGACGAATAATATCTATGCATTCAACTTTTAATTTATAACACAGTTTATCACACCTTACCTAAACAGACGACATAACATATATTATCTACTGTAAATCGAATTATATAATATATCAGTAATCACATAATTATAGTTATTGGATGTCAAAGGTTACTAAAATATATACTTTGAACGGTAAACCTTCATCCTAATTGTGTCTCCTATTATTAGTATCTGGAAATCGAGCGGAATGGCGTGCCTTAGGAGAGGCCTATGTCCAACAGTGGACGGAAAAAGGCTGAAGAGAGATTATTAGTATCAATTATTTAAAATATCAGTTTCTATGTATTTTGTTCATGCCGACAAATTTCGTTAAAGGACACCTAAGGTACCCTCTCGAGGCCTTTTGACTTCGCCCCTTTGTCAAATACCACATTAAATTCTAAAGATGAAAAGGGTCGCCCATAATACCGGCTTTCCTCGAACTGATAGTTTTAATTTTAAAAATAAGTCGCGATAAATAGCTGCGAAGCACGTAAGCGTGGCGGTTCCATCCTCCCTCGACCCCCTCTGAGTCTTCTCATGCTGACCCTTTCGTCGCTTCTGTGAAATTGTTAAAAGCATTTTTAAACAACGTTCATGAATAAAGACATTTCTTTTTCTACTTGCCGCTTGATTGCTATCTGGTTATTGCAATACTCATAGGTATCAAATAAATGTCCTTGTTAATTTGAACTAATAAGAACTTTGAGGTTTTGACGATTTTCAAAGATGGTTAACTCATAACTTTTTCGTGTTTGTAGCGCAAAAAATGAAGTGATCTGTGCCGAGATCCCCCCTGTCTCGTATGAGATTAAGTGAGATTATACTCGACCTCGAATTCCTCCTCCTTGAATCCTCCTTCGTTACATAATGTAATTAATTTTAAAATTTAGATCATGTGAGATAAATATATTCATAACCGGACATACTTTCCATATCTACCTTCGTAAATATTTTCATTGGGTAAATTGTGCTTATACCTATTTCGTATATTGATAAAACCATTAATACCGTTAAAAACAATTTAATTAGTGGTGACATTATTTGTTGAAACAACAACGTTGATTTGCCGCAATATCAGACGAAGTTTTTCGTTGTTTTAACAAACGGAGGAATTCAATAAATCGAAATAGGCTGTATTGACAGGCATTAAATATCCACACCAAGGTTGGAATTTTAATACAAATTCGTAATGAATATCCACGATCTCATTTCCAAATACTCCATCGACCGCACTGACACCTCTGGATTTTTAATTTGTCAGGATTATAATCGTTTAAGTATGGTTTCGTTTGCTATTATTATTCAAGCTAGTGGGTACTCGCCGAAATTCGAGCTGAAGTTATTACTTTTTTAATATACATTAATACCTCGGCGACAATTTTTAATTTCGAATGTTTGACGTCAGATAAATGTGTTTTTAATATTCATAGATCAACGTGCAAAAGCTGAAACACGTTCATTTTACATACATAAATTTTATCTTACAGAACTCTATATCTAGCTGAATTTATCTTTAGACCCATTATTTAACTCTTTCTGAGATTGGTCACATACATTTTAAAATTAACCCTCTTTTTAAGACCTATCTGCATAGATTAAAAAGCAAAGTCATAGAAGCGAAGACGTTTGCATAGAGTAAAAGTCAATATGAACATTTTATATGCATTTTACTGGCTCCATTATTTTGCCGCTTGTACAATCGTTTGATGAATTATATGACATATCTTAAAATTAATATGAAAATAAATATTGCAGCTTTCACCACGCGGAGCTTACAATTAGCGGGAGTTCTTAACGAATGGCTATTAACAAGCAGATTGAAAAATAGCGCAGCGTAGTGTTCGAATACAAAATGAAATTGGAATGTAAATCAAGTCCGCCCGTTCACTGTTCAACCAATTACTGATACATCCGATTGATAAATCCCAATACGGTAAACAATGCTTAGTTATTGAAGATTCACGTTCACACTATCCTGAGATCCACGAAGTGCTGTGCAATTTGCGAAACTGCGAGATGAACGTGCATAAGAATTGACTCATAGTAATAAAGAGGACAATACTGGATTTCGCCCGTTCGCATTGTGGGCATCGCCCGCGTTAACTTAGGAAATTATATATACGGATTTTACCAGCCTAGTAGATTTTGATTAGACATGTGTGGAATTTTCGAAATAGGAACCATTCTATGTTATTTCTCTAAATTGTATCTACATTGGTTCAGTGGACTAGGCGAGAAGGAGAGATAGACAGACAGATCGAGTTTTATCAGATTTATAATTTTAGTAGGGATCATTGTTAACGAAAAGCACATATTGTATTCATTAAAATGAAGCTGCATTTTTTAAATTGTGGATGACGTCATCCATAATCGCAGGTTGATATAGTTGTGGATAAAAATTAAAAAATAACTTTAGTTTTCGTTGCGAAATAAGTACGAAATGTTTTATGTAGTTCAAAGTTATTTTTACGCTTTTGTTTGAAAGGACACACCACAAATTGTAGTGTTTCCTGTAATGACTGTCCTGTAATTTCATCATTATCACTACATAGTATAAAACAAAGTCGCTTTCTCTGTCCCTATGTATGCTTAAATCTTTAAAACGGATTTTGATGAGGTTTTTTTTAATTGATAGGGTGATTCAAAAGGAAGTTTTATATGTATAATAATGTCTATTAATCTGCTCCGAGTTAACGTATGCGAAGCCGCGGGCAAATGCTAGTCTTGTATATAATATTACTGTTTGCAGCAATTTTTGTGGATGTTAAAATACGAAGAGCGTTGTGCCAATGGGGAGGGGCACTGGGTCACATAATGAGCTTTAGTTTTAATTAATGTAGAGACATGAACCTGTAAGATTTATATGAGAGAAGAAAACGAATTAAAATAGGAATTTGGATGATTCTGTACTGGTTTAATAAAATATCATAAAATGATCAATTTTTTTAGATAAGCTTATTTTCTTCAATTCAAATGAATGATCATCAACGGAACCTACGTGACTATAAAATTCAAAGATATGGAACAAGACACAGCATTTATCATTTATGAGTTCCTGGTACTAATAAAACCAATATACCCATTTATTTCTAGTTATTTATTCGTTGTGACAGTCAGTCTACGCATGTTCCATGAAATCGCAGCCCACTTACAATGTTTTCGCAGGCTTGAAGAGGATATACATTGAAACATAACTTCGAGATTTTTCAATCTGTAAGTGATTATAATAGTAGTTGCAGGGTTATAAAGATTATTCAAAGCTTCCAAGTGATATCTTAATTAAATTTTTCTAGCAGCCGTTTAATATTTGTTGTACCAATTTATTTTATCTTTCTTAATGAACTTATTTACAACTTCATATAAAACAGGGCAGGATAGTCTATTTCTTTTAAGTATAATTGCGTTCTTTAGTATTTATTTTGTTAAGATTGTACGTAAGAAAATTCTCTTGTACAAACCTTTTACGATCTATAAAGCGAAGTATCTATCTTGTTTACGTATACAAGGAAAATTTCTCTTAGCTCTTAAAGTATATTACCTTGTCATTGAAACACACACACAGACACATATACACATCATTTCACTTTATATGTGAATTCTATGAGAAATTGGAAAATTATCAATTTAATGCATTTATTTTATAATAATAATCATATAATGATTCCCATTTCATTTTCCTTTAAATTGTCCAAATATAAATAATTATTTGATTGGAACACACTGTTGTTCTGTTAATCACATTTTGTAGTTAGCAAGAATGCAAATGATTATTAAAAACAGAATACGTTAAATTATAACAATTTAAAAGATAAAGCAACGTATTTTTGGCATAATTTGGCTGACCGCACAAAACGTTATATTTAAATATGTGCTTAATCATGTCGAAATTATAATTTTTTGTTATCCGAATAATCATATAAAATATGCATTCATATAATGATTTTTTATTGTAATTTACGTTGTTGGTTATTATGAAATTGTGCCAAACGCTTATATAAAAAATATGTATTGTTGTTATCATATACATGAATTAAAAAAATTAAAACAAGAATTAAAGCGACGTATCATTTCCATATGGAATTATAACAAGCAACCCACCTCATATGTTAATAGCTAATGGAATAATAAGAGTAAATATAAAAGGGTTCTCGGATCGCTGCGAAACACAGGCGAATCGTAAAAAAGCCTTTTCACAATATCTCAGGCACCAGCTATGTAGTGATCTGCCTTACCTTATTAAGCCAGCATCCGACCCTTTTATAGGATCCGTCGAAATGTTTATGAAAGTGAAAATGTCCTTAAATGCACCTGTTTGCCCCATTACAGGGGACTTGCCTGAAATTGAATACAAAATTGTAACAAACGACTGAAAAATTTGTTGTAGCGACTTAATTTAGGCTCGTAAAACAGTGCAATTTATATTTTTCTTTGTTGTAGACGTCGTAGCAAATTAATCGCTGTAATATTTCTCTCGAGATGAGGTTAGGTTAATATTATTTAAGAATTTATGATTGTCGTCGTTATATTAATTTTGCGTATGCTTTTATATTTTTGCTGTAAATACGCATAAATTAAGCTCAGAGACTATTTATCATCTGTATTTGCGATTTCGCAGTTTGATAATGTAAGTCATTTATTATGATTATTTTCAATACTGATCATAAAATGAAAGAATTTATGAAATGTACTATTTATTCTATATAAAAATCAGGTACTACAAATTTAGGACCTGCTAGATCTAGCGTTGCATAATCTTATAAGACGGTTTTAATAAGCAGAAAAAATATCATAAAGAGTCAATTGAATCATCAAGTCAAATTACGATGAATCTTAATTGATATCTGTAATATAGTACATCATTTTCCATAAAGAAACTTCTTAGATAAAAAAACATGTTTGTCACTGTATTTGCGATCACAAAATCGGATTACATAAAAATTCGGTAAAGCACACAGAGTATAACGTATAGAAGTGAAGAAACGCACATAGCGTCAATTTACGATCGTGTAATATTGGGCGATTGCCGTCTGAAGCCAACGAGATGTGAGGAACGCGTCCTCTAATTTATGAGACGTAATATTCTAGCTAAGGCACGTCTGTGCCTACCTTAACCTATAAACGAATACGCTCATCGCCGTTATCTGTACGAGAAATTTATTTCCTTCCCGTGCCTGCGAAACTTCTTGTAACTTAATCTGTTAAGAAGCTTTTTTGTTACACAGTTAATGAATGTTTTGATTGAGCTCAAGCTAAGATGCTTTTCAAACAATTATAGCTCGCTACGAGTTGTTTTTTCTGTTGAGTAAATAGAATAATATATAACTTTACCTGTAAACCTAATGAACATATCATTTGATGAATAGTTTTTATGTTGAACAAACAACGATTTGCAATAATCGTTAGGCCGAATTACTTAAAGAAATATATTTTCAATAGTATTTTAGATACGTTTAGATTCTATTGTTTTTTACTAGAGTTCAGCATATGCAATGAATACTAATCAAATAATTTGATGCTTTATTTATAAAGTCCAAAATGTGAACATCTGCGATATTGAGAGATTATGTTATCCAAATAATATAAATTACAAAATTATAATAAATCTCTCAATAATCCTGATTTACATAGATATAATCTAGTTGTCTCATCTAATGGGACAGAGGCCGTCGTATTTCAAGCGCCTTGTCACCAATTCGATATCTAGATGATTCAATTTTCAATAGCCTTCAACAAATCAATTTATTCTAACAAAACAAAGCCCTTGCTAAAATATCTGTTATTTCAAACAAAAGACTGATTCGATTACACAATTTGTTCAAACGAAAAGGTAAATATTTAGCAATAAATTAGTTTAAAGTATGAAATGTTGTCAGGCAACTAATATTAATAGAGGATGGTTTATCCACTTAATGAACATTTAATTTGCGGTGTAGCTTAATTTTGTATTAATAATTATTGATGCTTCACCGTGGTAACAGTGACTTGGTGAATATTTATACGGTATATGTTATGTAAAATGATATTTATGGGAAGGATTAACGTATCGCGTGTTTCTTGGTGCTCAAGATGGATTTAATCTGTATACATTGCTCAGATATTTACAGTATTTGAATTATTAAATTCATCAGTTTCGTCTTAAGCATCAACATTCATGGGGATACATTTTGATGAATATTTGAATCTCATAGCAATCATTTCATTGATATTGCCTTTAGTGTAATTAATTTTATGTTTATATATTGTATATTAATATTATTTTTTGGCATATGTGTGATATTCATATTTATGACATCATATTTAATGAATACTATTTAGGTTTAGGAACTATTTTACAATTTAAAAATTACGATACTCCAAATAGCTCAATAAAATAGTTGAAAACAAATGTGATTCAATTAATACTAAAAGATGATTTATGCGATATCGAATAACGAATGTAGGTAAAATGATTACATTGTGTATGTAATTAACTCAATTTTAGCCTAATGTGTTCCGTTGATGGATTCTCCTATGTTCGGTCATTTGATTTATACCCAACAAATCAAATTACCCTTTATTATTCGTTTGAATAGAGACGAATATAGAGTGTATTTACAGTGTAATCACGGAGATAAGTAATATTGTTAGACATGAATTTCTAATGAACCCGCTCATGTTACTATAGTTACGTTGCTGCAATTTGAATGCATATTCCAATTGGAGATATTGAAGTATGAATTTACATCAAACATGGAAGAAAATTGATTGTTTTATGAAACACAAAACAATAAAGAAAGCCAATGAGTTACAATGATAATTATTTTAATTATATTTATCGCATAAAAATTGCGTGTTTTGATCGGCATAGATTTTATAATACTATAGTCTCCACTTAATTTAATTGTTGTGTCGGATATTATGTAAGTTATAAATTAGCATGCTTGTAAGATCTTTGAAATAAACTGTGAGCTTGGATTAAATTTTTACTTTTATTATTTACTAGCTTTAACCCGCGGCTATACAGTAATACATTTATAAATATATTAAAGACTGACAACACCAATTGAACAACAATTTAACATTAGTAATTGATTTCTGTTAATGATAATTCCTTAACAATATCAGCACAACACACATTAGACACAATAAACGTCATTCTCACTATTATTCCAGTTTTCTATTAGAAGAGATTTAGTATATAGTTCGAACGGCGCTAAGCATGGAATAATAGCAGTAACAGTACCGCGTAATTGTCACGTACCGAACATTAGCGCAGCACCAAATTAATCCTAACCCCGTTCTGCGCCGTATGTTCTAAACAACAAACAATACAAAGCTACTCCTCAATCATATTACGTAAAGCTGTGTATATGCAAATTTGTTGCAACTACCATCTTCATTTCTCCGGCGCTCTATTTACTGCATGTATACGCCTTAATATCCGAGGCTAATTATTTTAACCCCGTAATTATTCTTGTACTCTCAACCTAATGATGTGCAAACGTTCGAGTAAAATACTAATGAGGTTGACATATATTTAAAGGCTCATTATGTTAGCTTAATGGGTATTTTTTATTTATAAGCGTTTCTTGAAAGAGGTCGTTGAAAAGCTAAGTGTGTTTAAATATTTTCTGTTCATATTGATAAATATACATTAAAACATTTCTGTTTTCATACTCCACTATATAAACGTTACTTTGTAACTGTGCATTAAATGTCTAAAGCCGAATGTTTTTGTATTACAATTTATTAAATTGTGTAATGTAATATAATAATTGGGTTCATTTTGTTAAGAGAATACACTTAAATTGTTTTAATTTTCATGAATTCATTTGAATAAATCCTTATGCTAATAATTGAATATGAGAGAAAAAAGTGTCAAGTTACTATAAAAAGGGAGCTCGTGCATTGTGCGATTCAGAGAAAATACACGCGAGATTAAATTTCTCGAATCAAAAATAAAACGTACATTTCACAATTTTGTGTGAAATAAGAAGACAATGAAAGAAATAGACCCAAATTGTATTTGATGTGTTCCCAAAATCTTTTTTTTTATTATTTACTTATACCTACCTTACAGCTAGTAATAATATTTGTTAATATTCATATACGCACGGAATAAAAGACGCACATAAAACAAATTACCTTTCTAATTCAAACTTCGGTATAACCATGTTCAAAAAGATCCTATTTAGTATATTTCGTGGATTGATTTGATGTAATAGAGACATATAATAAACAAATAATGCGAATATCAAAAAATAAACAGTAAAACAAGAGCAATAAATCGATATAAATTGAGTGCAATCAATGGCAGTTATAAATATTACAAATAAAATTATAAACTTAAAGTTAAAATTCAGTAATGCAGGTGAACAGTTATGTGCAAATTAATTATTTTTTTTCTTTGAATGTGGTGGATTTTATCAATGGCAACACATTAAACGAAGGTATATCTATAATTCAAGTGAATTTTTTTGTAATTAAGTTTCAAAACCATTTCAAAGCCCTTTTTATTTCATGGTGGAATCATGCAACCTCTTCATACACTGCTTCGTGCACTAACGATCATTAAAAACTAAACGATTCTCTCCGGCGCCCTATAAAGAAGAGGCTTAACGAGGGAAGTAGGCTGTACTTATATTGAATGTATATAGCCTTCAATAACACCTATACAAAGAAAACGCTGCGCACTGCGTTTAGGTAAGCAAAAAGTGGGCGTTTATTTACATTTTCACTCAAAAATTGCGTCTAATTCAGTTGTTTTTCAATTGTTGTAAGGTTCGTTATGACCGATCGATGGTAAAGGCTGAATTCAAAAGAGTTAATAATAAATTTGTAACAAACGTTATATTATTATTATAGATTGTACACACATCGTTGGATGAATGTAATCATCACAATATAAAACCTTAAAAAAACGAACTACTAATATGTTTATTCAAACGCGAATATACTGTGGTTCCTAAAATTCAAAAAAGACTACACTTTTCGCTTTGTCATATTTCTCGTAAACTTCGAAACGCAGTTATTTCCCCCGTATGTGGATCACAGAACGTCAATATAGTGACGTCACAACAAAATTTTCCATTCCATTTGCCAAAATCCATTCTTCGTAAGCAGCAGCAATAAGCCGGCAATGTCGACGAACGCGAATACGGGCAAGCTGCACTAGTATATATGCATCCATTTTCCTTACGACACTATTCGACACTCCCAGAGGATACATTTATGTACTCTTGTCCAAATTGCTTGTTAGGTTTTTATTCTATTCAACGTTTTATCTTTGTGGATTTTCAGTTTAAAAACGGAGAACTCTAATGAACATTGCAAATGCTAATTTGATTTTTGCTGCATCTGCTACTAAACGATACTATTTTTTTTGACTGGATTCAAACTTGTATTTATAACCTTTCCTTATTTTAAAGTTTGTATTTCCAGTTAAATTCTCTATATTGGTTGTTGTTATTTACATAACATTTCATTTCAGATTACACCAGGGTGCACGTACTGATTCTCATTAGATCAGTTTCCAGTTAGTATATTGCAGAATGCATGCGGTCCACTACTTTCAAATCCCTCAAAGGGATTATAAAAGTTTTAATACTGCTATCGTCAAAGCATAGCTCACAAAACACATACCAGATTTATTTAAATAAATGCTCAAATAATGTTAAGCAAGCTTTGAGCCATTTAGGATAATTAGGGGACGATCAAAAGCTTGTTTGGATACATTTTAATACCGTTATATGGTATCATATTTCAGGTTTTAATCATGCACTTAGCTTGATCTACGTCAGAGTCGGTAACGTGTAAATTTACCGTCTGATCGGTGGAAATACGTTCTCCAATATGCGAGTAAATTGCCTTCTAATTAAAATTTATTCGGCTGTAAGTATGGCACGTAGCAATGAGAATAAACACCTTAATTATAAAGTAATTTTATCACTTGTATAATTTTACGCAACGAGTTATGATACATATCACGTTATTGTTATTATAAGTATTTTTGAAGCATATTTTCCATAAGACTTATTATTATAAGTGTCTGTTATAGTAACTAATTTGAAACTAAACAGAACCATAGCATACGCTATGTGTCTTAATGTGCGTATATTATTCACGCATAAAACTGGCTACATGTTTATAGTATCTTTGTATTTAAATTATTTAATCTGTACCTTTACTATAGTCTGTACATGAGGATAATATACTTACAAAGATATGGACAGCGTGACAACATAAAATAACTTTCGTATTTTTTATTTCGGAAAATTTTCATAAAAGAACAGGTTTTAATAATTACGTTCTAATCACTCGAGACGATACTGCTGAAAGGTATTATAAATATTCATGATGGGAGCTTCTCTAAGTCACAGTTGAAAATTTGTTAAACCTAATTTCGAGTTACGGACGATATTGCGAATGTTTAAGCTGAATACATTTCAATATGAAATCGTTCACATGTAGGTTATGCGTATAATAAGTATGTGTATAAAATATTGAAGAATTTTTTTAGCATATTATTGTGAATTAAATTTTGTTTTCTGTGTCTAAAATGAAAATAGAGCTACTACTATATGTATTTAACACATTACTCTATACTTTACGATTATACATTTTTAATCAAAAGCGATAAATGAGGTTGGGCGATAATATATTTATTTAATTGATCTGATTACAAGAGTTCGCTTTTTCATTGAATGACGTTGTATGTTTACACGCCGTTCAAAACGTATAATAATGATGTTAATTCTCAAGAGACAGAATAATAGAATTCAAGGTCGTCGCCCAACCTGAGGCATTCAGGCTTACAAGTGAACCAACCGAATTTATACAACTGAAATTAGAATTGCAAACTGAATTTGCTTGTAATTATGATTAGGCGAGGGCATCTCAGGTAAATATCTCCAAAGACACACAAAGGTACCCAAATCAATTTACACGCCAGTGTGGCGAGCTCGGCACGTTATAATTTGTTACGGGGACGAAGTTTGGGGGACGTGGTTTTGGATTCAGTGACTACATCTCGTGTAGCATAGTTACAAGTTTAATTTTGGCTTCAGTTTAATTTTGTTAACTTTAAACGATTCCTATTTTCATTTATAACTATCGCGATATTAGTATGTCAAATAATTCACGAATTCGAGGATAGTTTAAAATGTAGCAATTAGAATTTAGAAATTTACTGGAATATAGTTGGTTATAATATTTGCTTTGCATATAAATCAAATGCCAATCAAATTAGTTTAATATATATAAAAATAATGTAAACAAAAACATAGTTGACGCATACGCTAAAGCAAAATATCTTTATTGAGATAAATCCGACTCTGGAAAGCGAATAGAAGACGAAAAGTGTAGGCAGCTACATAAAATCAAATAACCAAACCGTGCTCAATTCTTTATCGCTAACATTTTCCGTTTACCATACAGAAACAAAATGGGTCATACACGTTCGCCCAGGGAAGTCGGGGACTGGGTGTGACAAAAGAAAGCAATTTACAAATTCCACGATCGGCCGTACGCCATCAAGTTGGGACTGCGGAAATTAAGCGACCCATTAATCCTTCACGTATCTACGTGGATAGAACAGGACCGATGTAGCTGGCGTTCCATTCGGCAAATCCAATTTAAACGCCAAAAAGATTTAAGATTTCTCACCGAAGATATGTGCGGCTCTTTAAATGTAACACGTTTTAATTGAGTCTGATCACGTTGTCTTTCGAGTGAGTACATTGAATAAATTCTAAAGTCAATCGTTTATTTGACGTTATAATACTTGTATAGGATTATTTCGTAAATACCAATAAAATTCCATTTCACTTTCAATCCCCAATTGGATAATTGGCCTTGAAATACTTATAATTATCATTTATATTTTATAATATTTTTAATTTGATTCAATAGTACCAAAATCAATATTGACTTTTTTATTACTTGAAAAATCAATGTGACAATCATACTGAGCTAATAAAACTGTTAATAGAAAAATAGTTATTTATGAAAAAAAAAAGAAATAAAAAAAATAAAGTCAAGTCAAAGTTAGCCCTTCATATGTAAGCTAGGTACTTGATTTGGGTACCTTATGTTTCAGAAGGTGGTCATATGTTTTGTTAAAGATCAACCTAAACTATAAAGCGAACTAAACAAAATATAAGCTACTGTAAACCAATTAGGACTTTTATTGATTGCCCTTTGTCGTTGGTGCCGGACCCCTATTGACTGCTATAACCCGTCTAGATGTGAAGTTTTCGTCAATAAAAAAATATCAAGTCTAAACACAAGGTTAATGGTTTAAATCGTTCAGGAACAACTTTTTCAGTGTTTCGGATCCTTAAAAGTACTCAAAGAAAAAAAATTAACGTAATCGTTGCGCCTACGATTTTCGAAGTTTTCCTTAACTTCTCTGGTATGCTATGATTTTTGGATGGAGCTGGTAGGTGGCCTACTACGCGCTAGCGTTATGGCCCCTAAGCATTTACAGAAGTGCAAGTCGTTTGTAGACTTTGAATGGAAAGGCAATAAGAAAGGATTGACTACAGGAATAAAGATCTGGGTAAGGAAAAGGAAACCGGTCTGGTTTTCTCAGCACGGAAACAAAAAAAAAACGGTTCATCGACGAAGCAGTTCATGAAACCATATAAAAAAAATTACGTTCATATATTAAATGGGCTAATTGTAACCTTTTCCTCCTTTTTTTGAAGAAGCATAAAATATTATTTGAAAGTACTATTACTCAATATTAGAATTGCTTTTCACTATGATGAAATGTTATTTGAAACAGATGGCATACGATTTATAAAAACATTTATGAATATCGAACCCCAGTCTCCTTTCTCCATCTGAAACTATTAAATATTTATAGCTATGTGCATCTAACCGAGAAAAGATATTATTGGTGAGAATCGATACAGTCTAGTGTATAATTACAAAAGTATATATTGCATATACATGTATGAAGTTCTAAAGGCAGAGGCAGGTGATCTATGATACAGATTAGAAACCAAATCTTTTGATAATCTATTAGGTATGTATATTAAGTTTTGTGAAGAAAAATAAATGATAAATATATTTTAAAGTAAAATGCACATAAAGTAAAAATTAAAATATTTTCACGAGTAAATAAAATTGATGCGGTTCACATATTACTTACAGCTGGTAATCCCGCAATAAAATGCGTCGCTGCATTGTACGATTTTTCGCAATAAAAATTGGTAATTCGCGAACTTATGTTCAATTTATACATGCGTCACACGAATGAAATGTGAATTTTATAATTGTATTGACGTTAATAAATTAGCTCAAAATTAACGCAATCGTTTAAAGGTTTATTTTATTAACAAATGTAATTATTATAACGTCGGTATTTAATACGGAATTGTCAATACGTTGAATGTATGTACAATTACAATTATTCTGGTAAATGGTTCTTATATTTTTGATGTTTGTTATGTTTATAGACCATCGTATATTCTAACAAACATTTTTTCATCTTTCGTCGTCTATAGACGGTTTGCATGTGCACGAGGCTCCTGGGAACTCGGTTGGTAACACAAATATGTCCCGGTTTAGCAACTACAGAGATGTATAGGCCGGAATAAATTTAGAATAAATAATATGGGGTTTTCTTTACCGCAACACCAATATTGACATTTGCCGCAAATGCTTGCAAACACGCATTTGTAACGATATATGGGGTTCAAATAGATCTGGACACGCTTAAGAAATTTTTCGTTTTATATGAAACAATATGTGTTTCTTTGTGTTATTTGATAGTGTAGTCATAAGCATAGTATATTATAATAGAGATTTATTAAATGGGAAACTGTGTTCGCGGAAAACGTACAACTTATTAAATTATTGAAACTCGTAATGTTTAATGTTATGTAACCTTTAAATAACATGCAATTTTATGTTATATTTTTCAGATAAGTAGGAATATTTTAATTTCATTTCATAGGAGCCAGAGAAGATATAAAAATTATAACTCAACTTGTAAAGAGTAAGTCTAAGACCATTGTAAAAACAATAAGTCTACTATATAAATACTGTTATAAGCATCCCGTAGTCTTTTTCTCGCCCTCCCAGTCCGTATCTTTATTCCCGCCGTCAATCCTTTCCTTTCCCTTCTCCACTAAAAGCGGATAACGCATTTGCCCCTTTAAATGTTCATGGGCGGTGGTATTCACTTACAATCAGGCAAACCACCAGCTCAGTTACCCGCTCGCATTAATTCATCTCTAAAAATCGTACCTATTTTAAGTTTATAGTTCATTTTTTCATTTTCATTTCCAGGAAACCTCGAAAGCAATGAGAACTAACGAGCAAGGCGATATTCTTCACTAGAGCTTAAAAAATTGTTAAAAGTATCGGAGATATTATATTTACCTACTGTTGAATTTATACACTTTTTACCTTGTGTTCCGATGTAACTTGGATTTGTAGGTTCCTTGGTCATATTACGTATTTCAAAGAATTGGTTAATAATATAGAAGTACATATACGAAAATTTGAACACGTGAACGTTTGCTCAATATAACAATAAATGATAATAAATATCAAATTAATTTATATATAAGTTTCTCTTTTGTTGGTCTTTTGGTGGTCTTGGTTGTCTTTTTGTCAAAATGGATATCCGAATTGGTGGTTCGGCTCAACGAAAGACCAACACCGCGCATGAACATTTGCACAGATGGACTTTTTATTCTGTTGCTAGGGCCTCTGTAAATGTGTTGTCAGCCTGTAATTATGGGGATAAGGAGAAGAATGACAATGGAAGTAAAGGAATGAACCAGTAAGGGTGAGGAAAGAGAAAACGACCAACCAATTGCAAACTCAAAAAAAAAAAAATTTCTTTTCATTATGTTTAATCTTTATTTTGTTTGCTATTCATGAAATTCCAATATCTGCGGCTGAGACGCTTTTCAGATGCTTATACAATATTGGCTGTAATATTATACAGTTCATTTAATTGTATGAATAGTCTGAGTTCATAGTTAACATTCCGACTTTTAATGGAAAATGCAGCTTTTAGTCGAGTAAAAAGGAGTTCATAAAAATAATTTAGCTTTGAGGCTATTCAAGAAATTAAAATACGTATTTTTGATTTGTAGTATCTATTATTGCAGTATTCGATCTATAAACAGATATGCACCCCATTCTTTATTTTCCGAATTGCATTTTATATTAATCAATATATTATTTTGCTTAAAAAGCCAACCAAATGCTTTTATTGCCATATTTACCTAAAGCGCATAACGGTTGCTACACCGTCGTTTTATATTTCTCGTAAATACATTTCGTTGAATGTATTTTTGGAAACGTAAGTAATTGATTTTACGAATTGTGATTACAATCCAATTATGTTTCAAAAGGAAATTCAAGTTGTTCCCAATATGGCCCGAATCCATGCGAATAATGATTTATTAATATGTATGCGATCCAACGGATGCCTGTGTCATCTTCGAATTGATTTATATGCGAATACCTAGGGTTGTTGATGTTGTTTTGATTTTCTACCCGGGGGAGCTTTATTTTCGGGCCAAAAACGTTTTGAGTTTCCCAAAGTACACAATTGAATGCATAAACTAACCTGACCAATACTTTGGTTGTTTCAAAAATGCATTTCTTTCTTTTATTTATTAACATAGTACTTATTAAAATTCTGTTTCCTTAATTTCACAGATTCCGTTGTAGTAATTTATTATTCTTTTGTATTCAGCTTTTGGAGATGAACATTCATATTATAGGTACAAACGCATAATAGCAAATTAAAAACAAAATCTTGGACCCAGCCAAGAGTCTAATTTCTATTCATAATATTGTACGCTATTTTGACAACTAAAATGCTCAACGTATCAAGTGAAGGTACCTTCAATATCCTTAAATATCGGATTACTGTATGTAAAGCATAAAGAATACGTTATGATATACACTTTGAAGGTCAAAATCAGTCGATTTTCAGAGAAGTTTGATTAGATATTTCGATAGTTATTGTTTTAAGGTAAAAGGATAAGTTTCATTATTACTATACACTACCCATGACCATTCGTATCAATGAATAATAATAAAATAAAATATGTGGTCAAATTGCAATCTAAAACATATCGCTTTTCACGATTTGAACAACCTATTACTGGCGGCATTACCTACAAACCAGGTAAATTTTCTTAAAATCTGATCGGACATTTTTATATAATTTCCAGCCATATCATTTTGAAATTAATATTATTAGTAGCATCGTTTGCTTTCCCAAGTGCGAGCGTGACCCATTTCGTGGCAAAGCATTCTCGACTCTGACAGAAATGTTTTAAAGGACCCTTTAAAACGTATATCGCAATACATTGGCAAGCTCGTTTGCTTAGACTTGTAATATGTAAATAAACGCGGTTAAACGTATAACCTTCCCGCGGTAGCAATATCTCCGGAGAGAACTGCTTACAATTCCGACAGCTTTAAAGACGCTTCAGACCACAAACGCTTAGAAAATGGTAAGGGTTTTAAATATAGAGATTAGGTTATGAAATGTGCAGTACATTTTTTTGGTTGACTATATTCTGCAATTTGTTATAGGTTGAGTGAGACGATATGATTATTTAAGAAAGTAATGACATGTTTCGTTTTAAAAATATGCTTTAAATTTAATATGAGATTAAATATTAGTTTTATATCAATATTCATCGGCGCTTGCAAAATTAAACAGCTATTTGAACACTTTTAATAGATAATAATTGCTTGTCTACAACGTTCCATGACGTGAATGTAAGTCTCGCTTACTTTAGCAATAAAACTTGTATGAAATTCATACGCTAATTAAAACTTCCACAGCGGTTAGCATCGCCTAGAAAATTGGGTTTACAATTCTGTTTTTGGAATTATTGTGCTTAAATAAACTGCTGTCCCAAATAAATCTGCTCTTTAGGCATACCACGTGCCTCTACTATTGTTTATCTGAGGGTGGATTATTATTGTCAGAAATTGCCACTATAATACCCTTTAACAATATGCTAATGCGCAACGGAAAGTAAACAATGGAGATCTAATGTAAAGCTTCTTCATTTCTCAAGGTTTGTAATAGAGTTTAAATTTTTCCAACTTTATCCCCAAGTTCCTTCACCAGAGGCGTAATTTGCTCAAGCCCTTCTGTCCTTTGCTTTGTTTAAAAATTAATAAAAATCTCGGTGGTCGAGCTGTTTTCATTATAACTTGTTATTTATTGCGTCCTTTATGTGGCTGTATTAATATACAGTGGAATTTTTAGATTTTAAGCGATTTTTTGTATCCTCTTGTTTAAAAATTAATAAAGTACAGGCAACTAAATGATTCACCCGGTACTTTATAAAATTATTATTACATTACAATAGTTTTAAAATTACCAATACTGCTTCATAAAAAAAAGTGAAAAATAAAAATGAAAAGTCTTTATTTCTGCAAAACCAAAGTTGCAGTTAGCGTAGCTTACTTGGCGTGGATTCGTCATAATTACAAAAAATAATGAATTGTATTTTCAAAAACATAATTTTCAATTTAGCGAATTAAACAGCCACATCAATTTTATGTAACGTTGTAACAACGGCATTTAAATTCACATTCATTGCTAAATGCTATGTTATAAATAGCTCCAAATAACGCATTGGTATTCAGTTTTGCTAAATAAAGAGCATAATATTAAAATTCGTCCCCAGTTTGCTCTCTCTCTAATGGACAATGAAAGGAGTGTTCGTCAAGATTCATTTAAGAACAGAATAATTAGAAGTTGCGGGTCGCGGAGCGGCATTCTGGGAAGATTTCGTTTGAGCGACGTCTGTGGACCGTGCCAGCTAAGTGCATGAGAGTCAAAGTTGGTTTATAAGTTTCTTTGTAGAAGTTACTGGTACTGGTGTGGTGGTGAACGTTACTATTGCTTTGTGAATTTTAAACGGACTTCTGGACGCTTGGCTTCTTTTAGTTATAAATTATGAAATAAAAAATAAAAAACTGCGAGAATGTTGTACAGATTAAATAAGTTTTTTATTATAAATAAACGGCGAAATAAACACACGTTGTACGTGTTTTTTTTTCATTTTAAATAACAATTAAATTTTGTAACATTTTTATTTTAAAAATACGCACGAAATACCGAATAAAACAATTATCCTGAAGTATTATAAATCAATATCTTCGAGCCATATATAACGATAAAGAAGACTTAAACCAAAATATATTCTTAGTTCTTACTCCCAAAGTGAATAATAGTGCGACGTGTCAAGCTTTAGATATGCGGGCTGAGGTAAAAAAATACGAGCCCCATCTCCGCACCGACTCAGTTATTTATTTGCGTTTACTTTAATTAAGCCGTTGTGCAATAAATTGTGGCCATTCGTAAATCGCCAGCGCCAAACTAGGTGTACAGCGTCTATTAGTGGGGACATTACTTTTGGGATTAGATGGCCGCGGGGGACACTAAATTGTTAGTTGGTTATATGTTATGAGTCTTCATTTAAATATAAAATATACAAAACGCAAAGTTAACTGTATGATTTATCAACGCACAAACTACTGGACCGATCGGGCTGAAATTTTGCATGCAGATGGCCATTATAATGTAGACATTCGCTTTTGATGAATTCTTTCCCAAGGTGATAAAACAGGGATAATGTAGGATGAAAATTTATTTTGATCACGCGATACTGCAGGCAACAGCTCTAGTAGCTTTAATTTCAATTAATTAAATAAATCCACTGCACCTTTGTATAAAACTTTAACATTTTACGTTTTTTTTTATGTCCTAGCGGGCAACTGAGCTGGTGGTTCGCCTGATGGTAAGCGAACACCACCGCCCATGAACATTCGCAGAGGTAGTCTCTATGAATGTGTTGTCCGCTTTTAAGGGGTAAAGGAAAAGGAATGGATTAACGACTGGAAAGAAGGAATGGACTGGGACAGGTGAGGAAAAGGAAATAGGCCTCCGGCTCCCCTACTCACCGTACGAAACACAGTGGCATGCCACTATTTCACGCCGGTTTTCTGTAGGGGTGTGGTACTTCCCCGGTGCGAGCTGGCCCAATTCGTGCCGAAGTGTGCTGGACTCCCATAATAAAAACATGTTATGGATTGTAACTAATTGATAAAAATGAAATTCTTATACCTCCACTGATTTTTATGTATTAAATGACATTTTTATGTAATGTGTAATAAGATTTAACTTCTATTGATATACATTTAGCGAGGTTCAGAGAACCGTCCTATTCTAGTAACAAATCGAATTAAAATTATTTATTTCTCGCGTATACGGTTTATAGGGTGTTACAGAATTATTACATCACATAACTGCCCTTGTAATGACGTGAACAATCTTAACAAATCAACATTGCCATACTGCATACTTACAAAATTACAAAATAATAATAATATAAACAAAAAAAATGTCGCGCTTGCTCTTATACACATAGTATATATAAAGAAATAATTAATCCTGGCGATCCTAATCGAGATAATAAGATAAACTCATGAAATTATTGTTGGTAATGTCGGTTTATTTTAAGTGGGTCAAAATGAAGTCTAGAGGAGTCATATATATACAAAAACTAGCTGCGCCCCGCGGTTTCACCCGCGTAAGTCCGTATCCCGTAGGAATATCGGGATAAAAAATAGATGTTGGCCGATTCTCAGACCTACCCAATATGCTTACCAAATTTCAGAGGAATCGGTCAAGCCGTTTCGGAGGAGTTTGGCAACGAAAACTGTGACACGAGAATTTTATATATTAGATATAGGTGAATCTGATATAAGCATGTTAAAAATATATGAATGAGTCATGTTTCATTAAAATTCATTCAGGTCTATAAACTGCAATAATTCTTCTATCGTAATAATGTACGTTATTAAAAAAATATATATTCATGCTCACTCTCTTTTCTTGGCAAATAATTATAAACAGTGATGGTCACGCAATACGAAATAGGAATTCAAAATTACCTTGTATATTATCTACGTTGATATCAAATAGCATTATTTAAGTTACCTTTAACTCAAGCATAATTATACGTAGGAAATATTGAAATAATGTATGAGTATACTTTATAGAGACATAATACGTCTCATTACAATAGAACACGGAGACTCATTTCAATGACACTTATTTGACATTTTCTCAGAAAATATCCAAGACATAGCTACATCTTATTTTAATGATTTGAAAGCGTACAACTAAAGTAATAAGTTCAAGCGTCATAAACTTAGCAGCATATGAGCTTAGTAACTTAAATGCATGCTTCAAAGGTGAGATATCTCGGGTTACAGTAATTCATATCCACTTGTGAAACTTTACCATGAGATCAAGTTTCAACTCAATCGCAAAGGCAGAATTTCATTTCAATTATTGCGTACATTTAGGCGGAAATATAGCAGTAGAATATGTGTATATGCATCTTAATGATTAATATTTTTTTCATTATTTTGTTGGTATTCTACAAGTCTATCTAAATTGTATATATTATTATACATCATGACATTTTCGTACGATACGTTACGTTATAGCTGTGACATTTACGAACGTGACTCCAGTTAGCTGAAAAAAACGAATTAAAATGCTCTTTCAAAATCATAAATGAATTTTTAATTACAGAGCTTATTCATTGAACGCGGCTCACAGCCGCGAGCGAAGTCCCTATGATTTTATACTTCCATTTTTACAGCACAAAAGAAATAAAATTTTGAAGCGCCGAGCCTGAGGTTGTAGAAGTTCTCGTATTTCAGTGGCACGCGTCGTTTAAGCGAAAAATACACCTCTATAGTCTATGGTAATCCACAAACATTTGGCCCTCTCTTCTGAATTTGCTCCTACAATTGTATCTGCGTTGTTATGATTCGACGCCGACGCTCTTGATAATTTTTTGCAAACTTTTGTTTCAGTGTGCCATTTCTTATGAAAGGCTTTTGTAACACGCCACATGTTTTTTGCGTATTTTTATGTAATTATTTTTCTTTAAGCTTAGTATTCTTACTAATGAAACCTTAACAATGAATATCGAGTGAGTTCTCATTCTAGAAGGTGATAGGTTATTTATCAAATGAATGTATTGAATTTCAACTGTATTTTTTTGAACATTATTTACGACACAGATATTTACATTTAAAAGATGTGATTATGATATAATGAAGTCAAATAGCTAAGTTTAATATGATATAGGTGGCACAATTATATTACAGTACATTATTTTTGTATCGCATTTAACGACAACATGATTAGACACAAATCTTTAAACTTTTATTTTATTCTGTACTAAAATCAATTGGCAAAAGTTCCTAATTCCAGATTCTGTCTGATTGCAGATAGAGCAAATGCGAAGTTAAAAAAGCCGAAGGTACTCCAGCATGAGTCGAATACAGATTTTTTCAAGCTTTTTTTATTAACTAGACGTTGCTTTGTGCATTCGAGCGGCTCTGCAGTTTGCTTCGTCTCGTCTTCTACGTGTGAAACTTTAGTATTCGTACGCCGTGTTTGCAGTATGTATTTCTGTAACACAGTTTGTGGCGTGTATCAATATGCATGCTAACGACTTCATCTTCTATTTCTTGATTGAGGTCCGATTTTGACAAATCTAATTGGGGACTCATCTATACACACGTGGAGTACACATTGCAATAGCTAGATCTCCTTGGTAGAGTGGTTAACATGTGAGACCTTGGAACCGAGAGTGCGATTCCCGACGGGGACAAACAAAAAAATGAGTCTTGGTCTGGCAAGACATAAAAAGTTAATCGAGCCTAGTCTGTAAAAAAGTCTATCACTGAAATTGATTATAAGGGGGACACTGGACTACAACTATTTTATTGGAATGGAAAAAACTCGTTATGCTAACAAATAAATGACAACTAATCTGTTTTCTTCTTTTCGTTCGAAAAGTTTGATGATAAGAGTTTTATTAATAAAATTCTCTTTCGTTTACATTAGCCTGTAAAAATGCAAATGCCTATAAAGAATTTTAATCTTGTAGGTACAATGCAGATTTTGGGTGACATGATGAATTCTGACTTAATTATTCGCCGATCCTTTGAGTTAAATAAGGCAGTTTTAATGAGTTTTTCCTTTGACATATAGATTAGAGTTCTTTTATGTTTAACCTATCATTGGTACTCGTACTTATTTTTAAATATTAAAAGGGAATGGGATGTAAATATTGTTAAAAGATTTATACTTATTTATGAACACCTAGCCTACATTTCCATCTATTCAAGCAAAAATCATATTATTTGAATAGTTTCCATGAAAATAAACACCGTGACATAATTGATGTTTGAAATGCTCGATACCTTAAATCATCCTTATATTATGAGCTTTTGATTCGCGAAAAAGTTTTATCAGTTACGGATAATGGGAACAAAATATCTTCGTCACTTGAGCGAGGTCGTTCCCATTTTTCAACTCTTGATAGCTACATTAGGAAGGAAACTGCAAATGTTCTGGAAGTGATGGTATAATAAAAGTGTCGCATTTTGGTAAAGCAAATTTTATCGGCATTTATTTGTAAAACGCTTATAGATTTGCCGCGACAAATCAACATTCTATCGGCGATAGTCAAAATGTCGTTGTTGAATTGAAGCGGTTCAATAAATATGTTACGAATTCTTTGCAACACATTTTTATGATAGGCATTTAGAGTTTTTGACAGGCGACCCGGTTGGAATATTGGTAAGTTAAATTTCATATAGTATACTATGTGGTATCGTATGTATTGGTTATTTATATAGCTGTTGGGTATAAATTTGATTTCCCTCCACTTTAAGGATATATTAATTTCTAGTGGAAAACAAGCTGCCCTTGTTAACAGCTGAATTTATATTTGTGAGAAATGTTCAGATACATCATTATTTATAAAATGCACCAAAGAGAGATTTAAAAAATACATTTTTATATGACATGTTTTAAAAAAAAGGCAGAATACTGGGTACATTTAACTAATTTGGTGATTAGGTCATTGAAATAACGTCAGGTAAATGTAACCTTATGGGTACCTATAAGGTTACATTTACCTGAAAGGTCACATATCTGCAAAACTGTATTATCACTATTCTTTTCTTCCCCTCAGGCATGAATGGTTAAAGCACCTAAACATACATTTTAGGAAAATTCGAACGGCTCTTGTAACTATAATGAGGGAGATATCGCAAATAATTATTTATATTATAAAAAAAACCATACAAAGTGTGTTAATGTCATGTGTGTAGTGCTTAATTGATTTTTGTTTTTTTTTAATAATACTAAAGCTGAAAGACAGTTTTTGGCATCATTGTTATGTATATATTATGTAGAATACTGAAATTGATATTATTTTAAAAGAGCCCCTACAGAGTTTCTTGCTGGTTCTTCTGTAGAAACTGCTTTTCGAACCGGCAAATGTTAAAACTATTATATAATGATTGAAAAGTGCGTCTATAAGAAGTGTAATTGAACAAATATATGTTTGTGTTTGAATGCCAAAATACATTTCTAATATTAAGCCTCATTCAGCTTTAGACGTTTAGTCGAGTAGCAGATGTAGAAATCACCAAAATCCTGTTTTTGCCGTGGTATAACAGTAAGCCAAGCGCTGGAACATATTTCGACCAGCTCGGGCTTAGCAATTCAGCGCGGTAATGCTGTGCAGTGTTATGGCTCGACTACATTTCTGTGATGTCATACCATTTGTGTGTTCGTGAATTCAGGTTATTGTCCAAAATTGTGTTCGACTATAAAATAGTTACAATTAAAAATGTAGGTTAAAATGCAAACTTTAGGCAAATGCAATCGTGGAGTAATGAGAAAAAGTTATAATTTTTGTTCATGCAATTCCAAGTCAGGAAACAGCAATAAGGTTCTTGCGTCTTTTGGTACAAAATAAAGTCGTATAAAGGAGATGCCAGTGATCAGATACCTATTGTGTCAAACTTTAATCACCATTCATTTATGGCTGACTGAATCCGTACTATGCTGTCCTGCAATATGACTGCGTTTCTTTAAAAATAAAATGCTCTATCCGAGTCCCTATTACTATTTACACGCCGCGCTGCATAGTTTTGACCACATTTGTTTCAATAGCGCTCCAACCGTTGTCGGGTAATATCGTTTTATGCCAGCTATTGCTATCCATAACAATAATGACTACGCACTTGTTCTCTATTCTATCGTTTCCGACACGGTTAGGTTATATCCTCGCATTAAATGACAGCGAGATAACCGTTTTTAGTCCCGTAACAATTGCTTATAATTATCATTGGAGGTGACGATATTGGAAATCGTAATCGAACGTGTAATGTTACTTTTGTATAGAATCTATACTATAGATTCTATAATCGATTGTGGTGCGGATTATTTAGTGTATATGATAATACAATTATAATAAATTAATATAAATAGATTGGATATTTTTTAACATTTTAGATATACACTGAAAGGCATAAACCAGCTACCTACAGCTACTGATTTATATCGAGACAACTTTGCTCAAAGACTCAGCCGGCCAGATCAAGAATTTTGGTCATTGCTACAAATGGCGATTGTCTAGAAAGTTTCTAGAATCCACATTCTTGACCCTATTATTGACTAAAATTTAATAATAATAAAGTAGGTCTGAAACACATGTGGAATATGGAAATGTATTGTGTGTTATTCCCTACCCATTATTATAAAAGTTTTTAGATACTTTAGACTTGTTGTTCAATGAAATATTAAAAATTGAAAAGAAACTTGGTTTAAAATTGAAGCGAAATTATAAAATAGCTCAAGATATAAACACCTAAACATTGATTAGTGTCATCAAAAATAATAACTCAAGGAATAAATTAACTCAGTGCTTCTCTGTAGCTTGCCAGCTTACACTTAAATGCTAAATGTCTATTTCGTGCCTGAGAATGAAAGCTCTTAAACGAATCAAGTGGCTACTTTAATTTGTAATTTGTTTCATTCACAACATCGTGTCAGACATTTTAAATAGAATTTCCTCTTTCATTCAGAAGGTTATTGGACTGAATGTGTCTGGAAGCCGGCATTTCTTAAATAAAGCGGGACAGTTATTCTTTTTTTAAAAAACGTTTCTTTATAATACAATACATAAACTTTTATGTGGATAGTTTGCTGGGAATGGAAGAAATTATAATTTATACGGCACAATTTTAATCTAATTAGTGTAGTGTCTATAGTGAATATAAAATTAATACAATATAAAGTATCTATGATTATAGTTTAGACTTAATAAAAAGCAAATGGTTCTATCGACTTCTACATTAATTGGAAGAACTTTAATTATAATCTAAATAATGGTTGGACAGAAACCAAAGCTTTGAGATTGATATTAAAAAGATGAATGTAACTAACTTATAGAAATAATTTTAGTTCTACATAGAATATTGTATGCTTAAATCAATATTTTTAGAAGCCGATGTACAACTGCGATTATCAAAATCATTAAAATATGACGTAAACCGAAGGTATATTAATGTCAAATTATTCCTTTTTATATTGCTGCGAGCATAAGCCTACAAGGTCTCGTCTGTAATAAATATTATTTAAGGTGTGGAATTTTTTGCAGAAGCTGTCTGTTCCATAAAGTGGAACTTATTGGTATTATTCGGAAAACATTTAATTTCGAACTTATTATGACTTTATTGCTGATTGAAAGAGAATTCTTTTATATCTGGGTTTTAAGGAAATGTACGATTATATTCGAAAGAAATAAAAGGAAATACCGTAATGTAGAAATGTTGCTCAGTGTATGTGCTAAAGTTCAACGAATTAATATCCTATACATTACCACTGTACATCAAAGTAAACGTATACTTCCCGTAAAGGCCTCTTTAGCGGGAAATGAGCGCCTAACATTAGAGGCCTCTTCAAACGAGGGTACATTATTGCTCGTTAGGGTTTTAGGACGCTTAGCACATATTGATATATCGCCGTAACTCCTCATATCAGGTGTACCGACCCGGGAAGAATGTTGGGAGCAGCAGTTGATAGTGCTAATGACATTACATTTGCGTAGTTATATGATTATTATATATTATAGTATATGATTATTATAATGCAGATGTCTAATGAAAAATTGAATACCAAAAAAGTATGTGAATTTGAAATTGGGTCAATTTTCAATCTGTATTTTAGTTACGATGATTTCATTTTCAAAATTCTCCGTATAAACTTATAAATTTCTTTGCTACAACTTCAAATATTTAATACTTTGCTCCGAGTAAATTTTTCCTTGAACCAGAAACACGCTACCTGACATTTGGGCTTATATTAATAATGTGCCTGGTCGTTGATGAAAATTGACTTTATAAGTAAAACACGATTCAATTTTGGCAGCACGTACCTATATTCGTGTACTCCGTTACTCCAATTAAGTATTAATATTAAAAGTGTAGGCATTCATCGAGACTGGAGACCGATGCTTGAAATTAAAGTCAGTTAATATTTATATTCAATTTATTATTCCATTAGCCTAGTCGATTCTCTTGGAAATACATCATGTTGAGTGGCATCGAAGATCACATTATGATAGCGTGGCTGTGTGTGAAATACCTAGGAGCTATGTTGAGTCGTGATGCCGGAATAATGTCAAATGCAGTAAGTTAAACACAGCGGTGAATTTCATGTACAATTTCACATGATCATTTACCGCCTGGGATCAGAAATTTTGATACTTTAAACATCACTCAATAGTAAAAATTCATAGAGATAGTCTAGACATCTTATTTATTACTTTAATTCAATTTCAGCACATTAACTTTAAGTAGAAAAATGTTAATGCTAGGATTGTAAATGTTATATTGTAAATAATATATTTTGTTGTATGGGGATTCCAATATCTTCACAGGCTTATTTGAATATTTTATGCACACTTATATGATCACTACTATGATACTCGGATTATGCTTTTGGAATAGATAATCTTACAAGATTACAATACATAAAACATTTAAAAATTAAAAAGTAAAATATTTAAACGTATACAATACAAGTAATGAACTATTGACCGCTGTGTTTTAATTTCATCGTTGATTTAATATTGCAACTGTACCATAATTAATCTCAAGAGAAAGCTCATCCATAAATGTTGAATGTAATTTTTTTATTCACCAAAGTTATTGAATTGAAAGTTTTAATGATGCTGATAGAATCAGCATTGCGTGTAATTAGGTTAATTGCATATTCACACTATAATTTGCATGAAAATTGAAAGAAATAGCTGTCAATGTATTATTATTATTTGTTACATATATATATACAATAGTTTATTATATTATTTATAGTTTAGGCGGTCAAAGATGGGTAGATATTCTACTTACAAGTTCAATGCCTTTGCCTAATTGCTTAGTCTGAAACTTTCCTAGAGTTTATGTCTGTTATGGTACTAAATGTTTTAATATAAGTTTTAGTTTGTGTTTGAATATATTTATATTGTCCTTTGCAGTTTTTTGCATTTCAATGAATAAATGTATTTGTTCTGTAACTAACTCTGAAGTGAATTTCAGGCGCAAAGGTAATTTGGAGTCAGTGTCCTTATGTATTTCAACCCAGTTTCACATAGGAAGTCTATATATTTCTGAAAGGGCCGGTAACACACTTACTCGGATGTATCTTGAAGTAACTTCTATTATTGCCGTCTAAAATAGAAAGAGATTTCATTAAGTAATTATTACAGAGATATAACTCTCAGACAATTGATATCATACATAAGTACTTGTCGTTTTTATAATACAAACTTTTCTAAAAATTATGCGCTATTTTAGACTTCCTAGATCAGTAGATGTATATATGTAGATGGCCTTCAAATCAATTCAGTCATTCCCTATTATATAGTAGAATTATTTGGATAATTGCTTAATAGACATTGATTTAGGTGAGAATAAGTAATCTCTTATACTGCTAATGAAATGTGGTAAATAGCCATTAATGGGCATTAATGGATTTTGCTTGGTAGTTTGTACGTTTTAGTAATTTTTTCGTTAACATTGTTCTAGAATATTGTGGTTCTTTTTATAGTAAAATACCTACTGTGTTTATAATTATGATCTATTTCTTCTTTCTTCTTCTCTTCAGATTCCTCTCCTCCCAATAAACTACTAATCCAGATCACGATAACATAATACTATACAACTATACATTTACTAAAAAATATTTATTTATCTATTAAACTATTCAACAATATTGTACAAGGAAGAAAACTTACCAAAATAAACAATATTTAAAAAAAGAAAGTGCACAATTTGTTAGGCGATCTTATCACTTATAAGAAATATGCGAATTGTTTTGTTTATTTACTTTGTTTGTGTTTTTTTACGACGCAACAGAACAGTTTTCTAATGTCACTTTTGTGTTTCAGCATAGTAATGAGGCTAAAGAGTGACATAGGCTACATTTTACCTTGGTGACACATATCATTTCCATTGGAAATTCCTAGACTTTGCGTGAGAATCTGCGTGCGTTAAGAATTTTAGTAGGAATTTTTTTATGATAGTATTGCGCCTTTATTATATAATACTAGACGCTCGGTCCGGCTAGCAAGATACCTTTTTTTATCCCAAGCCATATGTCTACCAAATGACATCAAAATCCGTTCAGTAGTTTCAGCGTGATTGACGGAAAAACATCAAAACAACAAACATTCACATTTATAATATTTGTGTGATAATTGCTGAAGGTTATAATAATAATCTTTATTAATAATTTGAAAACGTCACTAAAATGTTACTAACATAAATGTGAATTTTAACACTCGTATGACAATTTTCATTTAACAAGCGAGCGTTACCACTGGCGGAATGCTAGTTGGAGTTAAAATATATTCGCCGAAACGTGAATGGAAGATTTGGTTTCTAAATGTTTTTATCAAGTACGCAGTATATAAAGTTTACCCCACTTGAATTGAATAGGATCATCGTTTTATTACAGGTAAGGTTCGAAAGATCTCTTTTGTTGTATAAAGTTTAATATATATAAAGCAGTATTCAGTTTTATATCGATGCGTAATATATGTTTCATATGGGCTAATTTGAGGGTGGCTTATAAAGGTCGAGCGAACAAAGGACAGATGAAATGATAAATTTATTATCATATTTTAATTAAAGGGTTTTGAAATGGCCGCCGAAAAAATCTATTGTGGGATTAAGTTTTCTTTTTTGAGATTAATGTTTGTGCTTAGCAGTTCTTTCCTTTTGGATTTTTATTTTGAGAGTGCAATAATATCAAACATGCAGTTAATATAGGTATTATGTATGTGTAGTGTATCATATCTTCTTCATATTGGTATTTATTCATTTTAATATCAATATCAATAATCATATTTTTTCATTTTAATTACAATAAATTGATATTCGTGTATTATTGTAATAGTATAAACATACAAGTGCGAGTTCTATTAGGAATCGAGAATTAACCAAAATATATTTTAGATTTTCAGCCATCGATGGTGGAGATTTTTCCCACATAGTCCGGGTTCCCGTGAGAAATAACTGTCCTATAACCGTTTTGGGTCACAAACTATTTTAGTACCAAATTTCATCCAAATCGGTTTAGTGATTCAAGCGTGAAGAAGACATAGACCTACAGAGCTACTTTCACATGGACAATAGTAGTAGGGATTCCAGTAATCATTGTTATGTACTATGGTTTTAGAATACAAACTGTTTACCTGAATCCAATACAAGCTATTTAAAGGTTCCATTTCTGATCTCCATTAAAAGCCAGGAGGTAAAAAATGTGGCTGTCACACACACATGCTACGGCGAATGCGTAATATATATTTGAAGTCATATTGAACTGGCGCTATCCTATGGGACTATGAACGCTTCATAATATTATATCATATTGCCACAGATATCAATATAATAATAGTATTATCTATATATATAAAATTCTCGTGTCACAGTTTTCGTTGCCATACTCCTCCGAAACGGCTTGACCGATTTTCATGAAATTTTTTGTGCTTATCCGGTATCTATGAGAATCGGCCAACATCTATTTTTCATACTCTTAAATGGTAGTAAGAGTAAGGCAGAACAGCGTTTGCTGGGTGCAGCTAGTATTGATATAATAGTATTTAATAGTATAGATATTACTTTGAAATTGGTAGATAAATAATAATATTGTAGATATTGCGTTGAAATTGTTGCTATGTTTGCGTGTATGATTATCAACAAGCAAACTCTAACCTAAGCAACAAGCCCATTATCATAAAGTTTTACAATTTTATTATTGGAATAAGACGTAACGTTTAAAGTTATTAATTACACGGCTCTTTGGTACATGAATAGAACTGTATTGTTCTCAATAACGTGTTAAATTCGGTCAGGAGGCTCGAGGTCAATAAACTAAGGAGAGACTGAATTTCTTCTATCGCCACGTTCGATCGCACAAACACACTACGATTTAGATCAAGGGGGCTAGAACGGGCACAAGGGATCCGGCGAAATAAAACAACAACTTGTAACACTTAAAACATTTTATTTACAAAAGTATTCACAGTTTAAACTAACATTATTGTTGATTTCTAGTGTTTTATTTGTGTTCAGACGCAGATTTCGTAGATACGTAGAAGAAGTATTGTTTTATACACATCATTTAGTTCTAAGGCTACTATTTACATACAATGATAATAATATATTCTACGAATATGTAGGAGATTTTATTACGTAGAAAGTTAAGCCCTATACGCGCTTAAAGCCAATTAGCTTTCGATTCCGATCCAATTCATCAAGATCAAGTTTCCATTGATAATAATGGGGATCGGGCAAAAATGCGAGTTTCAATCTCTTGATAATGTTCGAGATAATGTGATGAACGGACTTGTTAATAAGCTATTTATTTACATAAATTAATTCGCATTTGACGATATCAGCTCGTCTGTTAGTCGCTTAATAAATTCCTACATAGCTTCAAAGTTAATATCATTCGTTGTGAAAACATTATTGTTAATGTTAAAACGCTTCAAAAATATAACGAAAGAGAATGAATCAAGTAACTAAATTTTAATATTCTGAAAAGCGAAAAAAACACATTAGCGTTTCATAAAATGATCATAAAAATATATGCTACATTATAAAAATGATTTCTGTACTTAGTTTTATTACACTTCCAAAATTTAAGTGTGTTTTATTCAATTACAGGGATTTAACATAACTCAAGTATTATATCAAATACCTATATGGTTTCCTGATCGAGATTTTTCAAACATTCTCTAAATTTGGTTATTAATACAGATTTCGATATATTTCCGCATTTAATAAGCCAATAAAACCATGTCACAGGTTTTAATGCCGATTTAATAACTCCATTAACTACACTAGCCGAGAATTAAATTTTCACTGGCAATTAATTAGGAAGCATGCGATATTTATAAATAATATCCATAAAACCGCACATGTTGTACAATTATTTGAAACATTAACAGCAAACAGAGCAAATTGATTTAATTCAAACAAATTATTTATGTACATAATTTACTTACTGAATTAGCTACAACGAAATTGGGCCGCAACAACAGTAAGCAAGTTTGTATTGTAAAATGAAACAAACGATAATCAAATACAATAATTAAATATTTAAATTTGCAAGAAAACAAATCAATTATTTTGTGTTGATGTCCAAAAATTTTGTACATGTACAGACTTCTCAATATCAGACTATCATCATCATCATCATCATCAGTCCACGTTTTTTCCCACTACAGGGACTGAAGTACGGGTTGGCAGATGTCACATTTCGTTGAACAGTTAATTCTACAACGTGCAGAATTATACAGATTAATTGAAATATAACTGAATAATACATAGTACAGATCAATTGAAAAATTCAATAAAATTGTAACAATACAATCGTCATATCAATTGAATATTTCTTGCACGCTTGCCTGGTTTTGAACCACCCACTTTTAGATAGAACACCGAGGTCCTAATCACTGATCCACCACTGCTCTAGTCTGACTAGTTCATGATTATATTCAATTCCTAGTAATATAACGTTACGTCTATTTATCTTACAATTAGCTATCGTACATACTTTGAGATCAGTTATAACACAACCTTTAGACGACAGGGAGATACGATTTAATTTTTATCGGTCGATCACATCAGCTAAATACACATTTTGTTTTATTTACAAATTAATTAAACTTCTGAGAACAATTAATTCTGCAAATCAGCTTACATTTATTTACATGTAAAGGTGAAATTAACGAACCCGAGAAATTTATTGCGCATTTTCACGGCATCGTTACATCGCTTTAATATGCCATAAAACATACAATGCAAGAACATAAAATACTTTTATTATTATATTTACACCTCAATCTGATTACATACAAGTGCTAGAAACAAAAATGGGATGAGTTATTAATAATAATTCGTTTTCTTATCGTTCATACTAAACATACTTATCAGCATTAAATGCTCATCTAAAAATGATTATATCATCTAGAAACCAGAGTTTGATCGTTTCGAAATCGGAATTTAAAATCGTCGGACATGCAATTAAATGGAATAGTGATCATTTGCAGGATTAGTTGTTTTAATGAATGTCTATGGATATTTAGATTAATTAAGATTAAAATCGTGTAGAGTAAGGTAGGTGTGGTGTTGGTACCAGCACTCTGCATGGCAGCTGGCCGTTCCCCGCTTACTACATGCACGACCACTGACGCCGAATCTGATGAGAAAAAAAAATCTATTGATCAACTCGCTGTTTTCAATGACAAAAACCATAATATTTATTATAATTTAATTTTCATTTAATAAACGATATTGTGTTCCATGAAATTATTTGACACACTATATTGATCCATTTTATTGATGTTAAGGCTTTATGTAAAAGCTAAATAATTTTATGAATTTATAACAAATATTTAGTTTAGCTGAACCATCTTCAATTTGTTAGAATTAGATCAAATTTCTATGAAACCAGATGCTAGAGTCAGGTTTCAAATAAAAAATGAGACAAAAAATCGAATTGTATTAGTTGAAATGTGAAATAACCTCCTTTTTCTGATTCCGGTTAAAAAAAGACAAAAAAAAAATGATTTACAGATGGCAAAGAGGTGTGATAAAATCAATAACAGTTTAACATGGATTGCATGCAGTTACATGGAAATTACTTTTCATATTTTATGTTAACCTTGAACATTACCTTCGACTGTAGGCAGAATAATTTAAAAACGTATATCGCTTTGAATAATTGCTTTCATTATCGATACAAAACCTTTTTATCCATGAACTCGTTTTTAAACGTTAAACTACGATATAATTCTTAATATTTTGAAAAGTTTCGGATTTTCTTAATAAACGTTGCTTTAGTTTTTAAAAATTAACTTGAAACTAAAAGAGGAGTAGGTTATAACGATATCGTCCCATCCATAATTTTTATTACTCAATTTTCAGTTTTTCCAGCGCTATTGCACTAACCGTGCCTAGCTTTGTAATAACTGACGCAGCAAAAATTTAAATTTTGTTAAAACCTCAACCACAACGTTAGTATTTTTAACAAAAGTTTTATTCCATAATCATCTTACACGCTATGCTTACTTTTACGCTACGTACATTAAGAGATTAAAATTTACATTGAATTTATACAACAGCAAAAAATATGTCCAAAGGTAGAAAAAACAAAACCATACCGGATAACAATATTAAAACGTATAAACACTTTCATTTATACCGCGTTGTGTTGATAACATTATGGTACCCCAATATATAGGTAAAAAATAAATGGGTCATGAAAGAGAAATTTAATAAGAAGGCAACATTATTTGCGTGAGTGACGACGAATATAAAGATTAAAATCGAATTAATACTTACCAGAGCTACTAGGGGCACAAGTATAATTTCCGGAGTCACGGGGCGAAGCGCGTGCTATCAGAAGGCGGCTGGTGCGGGTCCTTTGTTCTGTTTCGACACTAATCCCTCCCCGCTGTGCGTAGTTCACCACATTCGAACCACGATACCAGTATATGAAACTAAAAAGAGTTATGTCGTTATAATTTTCTGTTTCATGTACTACTGAAAATCATATGGGGCTGTTGAATCTGTGTTTTTTATATTTTAAACGCATAGTATAAAATGTGTCATTAGTTTATATATAAACACAAATATACAGAATACTTGAGCGTAGAGACATAATTTTTTGTCAGGATAAAAATGGCAAAAGTATTCGAGCAATAGATGTAAAATATTTTATAAAAAGCAACACAAAATTCTGCGAAAGGTAAAGGTACACTAGTAATTGGAACGTTCCAGTTTATGGATTCAATTAATTAATTGATAAATGGAACACCGTATTCACGGCAGTATTTCCATAAACTCGGAGAGAATTACAATTATATTTACCTAGGTGGATCGGGTGCGTGGCGCGCAATACACGTCAGGTTGATGTCCGATCCTGCTCGTACAAACAACTCCGGCCCAGACAGGATCTCAGCCTTTGATACTGTAACAATATCAGTTTACTTAGCAATTATTGTCTTTATAGCTTTCTACGAAACGTTTACGGAGTTACATTTACCTTCCTATAGATTGATAGTTCGAAAAGTTATTCACTCTTTGATAAGATTCTATGAGAACATGTTGATAACCTATATTTATGTGAAGTAATAAAGCAATCAAACAAGAATAGAGAAGATTTATGATTTTAGTAAATTTAATAGCAATCAAATAATGAAAATAAAATGTTCCGTTAATAACTCTCTTATTAGTTAGTTCATCATTACTACAGGTTTGAGCCTCCGTTCAGGGTTTTTAGTTAATTGTCACCATCGAGTACGGTCTGTGGCAAGATATAGTGCCGTATTCATCGGTAGGTCTCTGTGTTTGGAAATATGATCAGGCCAACGCTTGTGACTGCTTCGTCGTAGCTACGAATTAAAGTCAAAGGTTAAGGTAGGCAAGTTCCGGCGTAAAATATGTTGAAAGTATTGAAGCATTCGTTCTCGGCGTATGGTCGATAATTGTGGCTGATTTGTAACAGATTGTGATACCATTTTAATGTGGAACAATCATAACATACATGTTCAAGATGATCGCATATTCGAGAGTAACAGTCTCCTTTCTTTAATGGGTTTTTGGTAAAGTTTAATTAAACAGTAGGTACGTGAACCCAAATGCATTCACGGATTTCAAATAGAGCTCGGAAACTTAAACATTATTGCGAGTTCACGAAACATTTCCATTAACGCAGGTGCTCTAATTTCTTCGAGTTCAAATTTGTGTGATCAAGAAACGAAAACTTGCTAGTTCTTGACCGTGCCTGTTTAGTTCCCGTTTCAGACTTGTTGCGAAGTGTCCAAAGCAAACAAAAACTATTGAAGTCAAAACTAATTTCGTACAACAAATCGTTGTTCTTTGAAGTGCTAAAATCAATAATTTATTAAGTTTAAATTTCATAAATGGAAATATGGAAGGGAATTGAAGATGCCAATAATAACCGTTTCGTAATCATAATAAATATAACTGAAACCATTACAGTTAGGATAGAAGACGGATGTGAAAAAATAGAAAACGCTATTTCACTGGGAGAGTCTTTTATTGAGCATTGGAAAAGGCTTAAATTTTATGAATTTATAAAAAACCGTTAGTCTTTTAGTCGTATAATTTAAACGTGTAATATAGGTATAATATATGTACATGTTTTTTACTTGAAATGATTAATAAATGCTAGACATGTAAATCTATTATATGAATGCACAGTGACTCTAAGCTAACGTGGATATAATTTTATGTCTGTAATAATAAATAAAAAACGACACAACTGTTCATGTTCCTCGGGGCTAGTGGTTTACATGTTTGATTATGTATTCAACTCTAATGCTAGATAATGCAGCAGGGTTTATAGTTCTGGTGTACAATAACCGGTGGCTATATTTAGTCACTGAGCTTTCTACAGCGAGTGGATTAAGCGTACCTACGTTTAGTGTGGCTTACATTTAACGTTAACAATTGCTTACAAAATAGTTCTAATTTCCTTGTGTACCGTTTCACTACGTAAAATTAACTCTAACGTTTCGTATTTAAGTTTTCTCAATGCTGTAGCTAGTAACTAGCGCAGTGTTAGAAACTTACCGACAACTGTGAGCCAGAAAGATAGACTGATCTTTGGTTCAGTGGAGACTTGGCATTCATAAGCCCCAGAGTCTCTCGGCTGTGCGTGAGCAACCCGGAGTGTCCATTCGTCGGAGCCATCCGTGTGCAAAGCTGCGAAGCGGGCATCACTACTGTACGTGTGGACTCCAACGGTTAGAATGTGCAAGTCACGTTTGCGGATCCATGACACCTGGGAACGAAATTGTTTTTAGTTTTTTGTATCACTTTTTGAGGAGGGTTTACTGACATATACTTATTCGTTACAACTTCCCAGTTTCTTTTTGAAAACTAATCTAGTTTTTCATTAAGAAACAAGCGTTTTACTTAATAGCAGGGATGAAGACTATCAGGCAAATCGGCCTGAAAAGCGTCCATTAAATTTTTATGAAAGCGCTCATTATAAAAAGATGTGTCACCTAATTATAATATTTATATTCCCTGAGCTTATGATATGTAGATTTATTTTCTTTTTAATCCTAGCCTACAAAACACACAAACCATATTCCTATAGAAAACCTACCGGTCCATCAATGGTTGCCATTGCATTAATAGAAGAACTTCATCAATTGTGATCTACCAAATATCAAATATACCTACACGAATCTCTCCTATATGACGTACTTCTTTTATTTATTCTGTCGCAACCTTTGATGGGTCAGAATATACTGCGCTATGGTTATATTTATACTAATATTATAAATCTGAAAAGTTTGTTTGTTTGTTTGTTTGAACGCGCTAATCTCAGGCTAGTCCAATTTAAAAAAATATCTCAGTGTTAACCCATATACTGAGGAAGGTTATAGGTTATATAATATAAAGCCCATAACCTTCCTCAGTTTCGGGGCGGACCGCTAGTAAATAATACAAATAAAATAAACATATAGAACCATATCAAGGGTTAACTAAAAAAGAGAAAAGTAATATTGCATTTATTGAATATCATTAAGATTAAGCCGGAAAATGACAATAATGTCCGTATATAATATTAATACCAGGATATGAAAATGAACAATAATTATCGATTTTTATTTCACAACACAGAATCCCAAGACATAATCCGCTTTTGAGGAAAATACTTAAACACGACGAAAGCAAACAAATTGGGATCAAGGTGTATCAATGAAATCTTCGGATATTAATATAAATAATTTATTACTAAGCGGCTTTGAAGATTATAAGCCTAGACACATGTTTTGAATATTCCAATATATTTTCTACGATTATGTTATAAATATAATTTATAAGAAACATTATAAACACAATATTCAATTGGTATTCAGTGGACGCTGTATTTTCATTTTAAGCATCAGAATAATCAATAGGCCGGTCTAATAATTTCCAAGTTCGTTTCAATAGCGATTTATGGGAGATGATTACTAAAGTTTGAACGTTCTAAAATAAAATAATAATATAAATATAAATTTTGAAAGTTAGGGCAATAACAAATAGGAAGGAGATATTAAAATTGTTCACAACTTTATACCAGTTTAAATTGTAATTAATATACTCCATTTGTTAGCTTTATGTATATTGGTTTAAAGGCAAAATAGTAAATAAAAGTGTCGAGTTTAGAGTTTCCAATTTAGCCGAAGGGTTAGATTTGGCGCTGACATCCGATAAAATATTATGTTTTATTTTATTTCAACTATTTAGATGTAAGTTTTCAAGTCACTTTTGCGTTGGACAAAAACCTGTAATAACATGTGATAACTATGACAAAACACTAAAATAAATGAATGCTATTTTGACAATGCTACATATTGTTAACCGAAAGGTAAACGTTATTATATATAGAAGTGGTGGCTCAGTGGTGAGGATCTCTGTCTTCAAAATCGATAAGTCGGGATTCGAGACCAGGCGAGCGTAGAGACACAAGAAATAATTTAATTTTTCAATTTATCTGCACATGTGGATAACATCACCTCCGCTCGAAACGGCGAAGGATAACATTGTGAGGAAACCGGCATTTCTGAGAATCAAAAATTCGACATGTGACAGCTGCCAACCCGCCCTTGGCCAGCGAGGTGTATTAGTAGGTGCCTAAACCCTATAGTAGGCCTGTGCCCCAGAAGTGGGAAAATATAGCTTGATAATGATGATGATGATGATGAGAGTATATATAGCGGAATCATAATATAATACCATAAGCGAATGTACATAAAACGTTTGATAAACTAATAAATATGGCTCCAGTATTTTCTTTCCTTCGTTAGAGAATATTATTTTAATTTAACGTAAAATCAGATTGTTGTTGTGTGGTTGTTCCTTGTTCGGAACTTGCTAATCTTCCATACTCTCAACTTTACACAAACAAATTGACTCTGCTACTAAATTAATGTTACACGTCTGCGCATGACCAATTTTTGTGTTACTGTGAAAGCACGAACAAATGACTGTAAGTCCAAAGATTGCTGTCGAAAATTTATTTTCCAATAAAAAAGTCTAACTTATTTGTTACTGTTTTCTTCCAACTAAAGGCAGGCAATATATCCCTACTAATCCCTACTATCCCTACTAATATTATAAATGCGAAAGTAGCTCTGTCTGTCTGTCTGTCTGTTACGCTTTCACGCCTAAACCACTGAACCGATTTTGATAAAATTTGGTATGAAGATAGAACTGAACTTGGGAAAGGACATAGGATACTTTTTATCGCGAAAAAAGGGTTGAAAGAGTTGAAAGAGGAGATGAAAGTTTGCATGAAAGTTCGTTATTGTCAAACCGATTTTGTTGAAACTCGGTATGAAGATGGAGCTAAACGTGAGAAAGAACAAACCATACTATTTAATGCGAAGAAAATACTCCTTACCATGTCGCGCGATATAAGCGAATCCTACGCGGGCGAAGCCGCGGGCGAAAAGCTAGTAATAAATAAAATTTAAATCAACATCCTGGATCGATTATTCTGAATGAACCTCCTCCTCTTTATATCAGTTTGAATATGCTAAGATATGCATCATTTTATCTTGCCTTGCATTATGAGCTATAAAAATTAAAGTTGTTAATCTAGACTGTAGAGTCCGGGCAGCATATTGTAGGCTTTTACGATGCAGTAGACGTTATTAAGTCCATTAATGCTTTCATTAAACCTGCTAATTTCACCGTCGCTTCGCTCAAGTCTCAAACTAGTTCAGTGTAGACTGCAGGTGCATACTGCACGACATTATATTTCACACCAATTTGTATATATATAGATGAAAACATGACTAAATGTTATTATTGCTTTTTATTGTTAATATTAAATTTTAAATAATTTAGACAGTTTAAAATAAACATATGCCAAATCACCACGCAATCGCCATTTTTCTTAAAGATAAATGAATGTAGTTTTTTTTTAATAATGTATAAAATACAGATAATGTCAATTCAATTGGTTAAAACGTTTTAACGATTTTTAAATTAGAGATAGGTAAATTGAGGGGAGGTCCGCTTTCTGAAATAATTTCAGAAACATAATACGAACGATATAAACGAAAAAACACTTTATTTTTTTCCTTTCAACGGTATCAGTTTCTTTTGATAGAGAACTTATAAAACTTAAAATCTTGATCCTGAAAAACTTTAGATCTTTTAGAATTTAGTTTCTAAAAATTTTTTTAGCATTTATAATAAAATGAGATAATGCTAAATCAACATCGCCTAATTGCACTAATATTTTAACTTTGTTTTTAATTAAAATGTTAGTATTCAAATACGTTTAAAATATGTCACAAGACCATTACTGTAAAATATTGCACTTTAGCAAAACACAGAAACTCAACAAATGAATTTAAATATCAGCGAGGTTGAAAGCATCTCTGAAAGGAATTTAATCAAACTTATTTTGACTAGCTATCAAACTGTCAATTAATTTTCACGAACTTTGCCAATTCAGTCGTTACATTTTCTCCATCGCTAATTAAATAAAAATGTAATATAACATAAATGAAAGTTAATGTTCAAAGTACAGTTTTATAAAGAGTTGTTAAATAAAATAACGATAAACAGCTATGAGCACGCATGCATTCCATAGATGCATTGGTATGGGTTTTTTTAGCAGTATGGTTTTCTTTTAAATTTTTTGATTAAATGGCAAATATGTCCATTTTCTTTCAAGCTGTTCTTAAATCCTTAACAAAACTAAAATCGGTATCCTATAAATTAGCTGCGTTTTTTAGACTTTTTTATTCATGTCTTACTAAGTAAATTCACACCATTAATTTCACTCTCTCTTTTTTTACTTACTGTACACTTTGTTTGTATCAATCACCTACGTCATCATCATCATCAACCCATAAAAGTCCCACTGCTGGCCTCCTACCACTACCACGCTGGCTGCGAGTTGGCAGATGCCTCATACTCAAAATGTTTCCCTTCATCTTTTTAGCAGTGTTTATATTATCTACATGCGCAGATAAAATGAAAAATCTATTTCTTTGTAGCACGCTCGCCTGGTCCTGAACAGCCAATATATCGATTTTAAGACCGAGGTCCTCACCACTAAGCCACCTCTGCTTTTTTGCATCACCTACCTACATATGTATGCAAAAGTCTTAGTTAAACTAGAAAAGAATTATGTTATCTGTGGTAAAATATAACTCATGTCATTTATCCAATAAGTGAATGAAATTTGGTCAGAAGTTTGGCAAACATTCTTGAAATGAAATCCGATAATCCTTGCTTTTCGCGTATTGGTTGATTCTGGTACAGTCAGAGACATATTTACTCTTTCGATGATAAAGAAGGTTATAAGCGTGCGACTGCAGTAATATCTACAGAAAAACATACTAGGGGCTTATAAATGAAGGTTTTTTTTGTTAACTCTAAATCAACCCTTTGAAGATGGGCACGACCGTATTATTTGCTAGACAATAACAATTAAATGTTTTTTAATCATCGTTGCGGAGAAAAATATAAGTTTTGAACCGAGGTAAGAATTACGTAATTTACTATAGAATATATATCTTTTATCTTTGTTGGAGTAGTTATCAGGGACACAATTATTTTTTGTAGCGTGAGGTCAGTAGAAGAAAATATAAGCGATGATTAGTACTTTGTTATAGGTAAGCAACCGAAACTTTTACCCTATGTTTTTCAATAAAATAGTATAGCAGTGTGCAGCTAAATGCATTGTCCATATTGTATTATACCTAAATATGCTAAGAGTTATATTGTTAAAAATATTGAAAAACGAAGGTAAGTACTTAAACTTTTTAACTAACTTTTTAATAAGCGATGACATTTAAAATTTGTCATTTTCGTAATCAATGGCTTCATAATTAATTTGAGTGATCTCCGTTATTATTGGTCTTACAAATACAGATGGATTTTGTATTTAAACTACATTGAGAATTATTTTTTTCTATTTTTACTATGCTTTAAAAATTTCTCATTTATAAAGCATTTCAATGCTATAAAACTAAAAATTATATTAAACTACTTTGTTATTGAGACAGATACAACAGTCAATAATGCGATGTATTGGAATCGTATGATAAGAGACTTTTAAAATTATATTAGTTACAATAAAAATAAAGTCTGAAACGTTATATGCATTCTATTGTTACACTAATGCTCAAGTTAATATAAATAAAATTCATCCCAACATACGCAAATTTTTATCTTTGGATCGTTAAAAATAGATTATATTTTATGTTTATGTCTTTGGTTTATGAATAATAAGGTGAGTAAAGGGTTCGCTGAACATTGCAGATCGCTTGGTTTTATGTATCGGCTATCTTCTTTATTACTCCTCATACCAAAGTTATAACATCATATTATAGAAAAATACGTTATTAGCTATTGCTTGGTTAAAGCTAGCTAGGATTAAACCCTATTTTAATAATGAACCGACTTTTAGAACACGTATAACTTTTATAAAAATATTTAGTAGCAAGCACATAGTTAGTGGAACCACAAATAATCTTAATGTAATTCTATTTAATATTAGTTCTAGATTTTTTTATTTGAGATATAAGTAATAAGGAATATGGTGCCTTGGCAGTGTATACATCAGTAAATTCATCATAGATAACTAAGAAATGATTTATATTAAATAAAATTTTACGTAATAGTAAATTTTTGAAGAACAAAATGCAGCTATGAATCTAGTTGCGATTATTTAGTCGCAGTGCGCTTGGTCAACGCAATTTCGTCGCAACATGAAAGAAGCATAAATTCTGAAAATACATCGATTCGTGCTGGTGACATCACGGGCTTCAAGTTGATCACTTGACTGTACTATGGGTCTAGCTTCGTGACAAATGTATGTACATACGAGTTGTTGACTGTGTCCTGTGGGGTACAGTCGTGTTGTGAATGTGGTTTCTGTGTGGACCAACGCTAATAACAAGATTAAAAATTTTAGATACAATTTCGTTTCTTTGTTGATTGTGCTTCTTATTATTTGTTTATTGGAACTCTGATTTTCAGTCTATACTTTTATAACTTCTGCAGGAGATACTAATCGTTGTATATCTTTATGTTAATAGGATCAGTTTTCATCTGTTTTGCTGACGATGTGTTCTCATGGGATTGAATCTATGATGTACATAAAATCACGTTTATATTGGCGAAGTTATCATTGGTTTGAAGTTATAATTAACAAGCTTTGCCGTTATTTGCTTTTAATGTAATATTATATGTTTCATAGGGATAATATATATATATATATATATCTATATCTTTGCCAAAGATAATATAATACTATATTAGTAGTTGGTGCCAAACAATACATTCGTTTATTATTATAGATGAGTGCCGCTAGTTTTATGTTTATCACGTATCAGTAGTTTAACCTAGCTTAAGAAGAAAAGCTTTGGACGACAGTTGAATATGAAAAAAGGGCTATCCCAGGTACCTAAGTCCTTATCCTTAGTCTAACCTTAACTGAATACTAATATATCTAGGTAAAATTAGGATAATACATCTTCTGTTTCAAGTCTGTTTCAGTTGTTTTGATAATATGGCGGCAAAGGCAACGAAACGTTTTGATTTAAACATTACTTTGTTACATATCGATTTCGACATTGAATATTTTGTGCGCAGTATTTTCGAACGTGTTAGAATGCTTTGGCATTGGGCATTTATTTAGTTTCGGGATTTAGATAGACTATTTTTCAGTTCCCTATGCCTGCTGCATTGAGCCGTTCATCCACTAAAACGCTTCAACCATTTTTCCCGCGCGGGTATTTTTCAGTATTTCGATCAAATATTTTACGCTGTTTGCAAGCGACATACTGTTCATAAATTTTTTACAGCTCTTATATCAAGTCCGTAAAACGTATCTGAAATTGAAGGACGATTGGAAGTTAATTTTGTTGAAAGATGATATTTGAAAATGGTGGAAAGATAAAGAATTAATGAAGGTGAATTAAAAACATGTAAGTGTGGATATTGTAAGCATGAAAAAATAAACTTACTCGTATCAACGAAATATTTCATTTCATATTTTCCCATTTTCCTTAGATTTTCTAAAGTAATACTATCTGTCTTATAACAGCCGCTTAGACCTTTTATGAAAAAGTACAAAAATATTTTTTATTAGCACAATATATCAATAATACAATATGTATAATTTTCGATATATAAAACAATTAAAATACTTAATCATAATATGCTTACAGAAGTGCTCATCAAAAAAATAAATATTATTATAGTGTTCCTTATTGCAACGGATTTAACTGTTAACCAAAACTATCCTCATATTTTCCGTAACCTCATAAAACGTTATTGAAAACTTATTTGAATCCGAAAGTTAGCATCCGAACTTGGATTCACCGAATCGTAATAAAGCATTATGTAAATGTATGCAAACAGACAAATACGTATGAGTTACTAATTTATATATTATTATCATGATCCATACATATTTACCCCGACAGTAATGCGAGTACTTTATTTGCGTAGTCACCGCTATACACATAATAGAGATATTTTTCCTAAGGGAAATTTTCGTTGCCCTTTTCTTGTTTGGTATTACCTTGGACGAACGCTGTTTGCTCTCAAAATCTTTTATTAATTTTGACAAAACAGCGGAAAGATACTTGCTTTCGTACTTTGCATATGTTGGAATATAGCGAGATTCATTCTTTAATGTTTTTTACCTCAAGCAAAAATGTAACGCTTAGTTTATTCTAGTATGTCATAGCTTTTAAACGGTTACAAGTACTTACAACGGGACATAAAAAAGGTTCGAAGCTATTATTCACGCAGACAACGAGGTATCACTCTTACCCTGTACACTACGACAATACAAATCCACACAAAGTAGTCCAAAGCTCCGTCCCCAATAACTGTCGCTCCATACTTGTCACAAATGGGACAATCCCGTTATTAAATAGGAGAAATTGTCATACAATATTTTTACAAAATGAAAATAAACAAAAATTGCCACGGCTTTGGTTGGCTCCAGTCCAAATGTACTTCGCGAGGTTCGACCCATTTCTGCGTACTTTATTCGTTTTGGCGTACGCGATATTTCCTATGGTGCTTAGGAGAATCAAACTCGCATCGGGATCGCAACCAGCGGTCCGAAGTCGCGCTCAATAAAACGTTTTGCTAATACAATCCCGAGCTCTCATTGCCATCGTTATTTAGGGAATGATGATTCGATCTTTAATGTTACAAAATATAACTAGGAACAAGAAAAGGCACGGAGGTAACTTTTGTCAAACTGAGTTAATACTTGGACAAGAACAATTTCGTCTAACTTATTGGGACATGCTCGAAAAATCTTTTTTTTTATACTTCTGTTAACTTTGTAAAACTGTTTCTTAGTTGTTCTTCGCGGCTATTCTTTTAGTAAGATAGTATTAAGAAAATCTAAAGAAATTAGAATCCTTGAAGATATATAGTTATACTACATTACTTAGTATTGTTTTTCGATAACGAAAATTTTTCGTACTTAATTTATGAAATTGTCTTTTAATTTTCATGATATTTCACCAGTTTAATGTTTTGTTTTGTAACTACGTTTTAGTTCATACTATTAAGGAGGAATTTTTCAACTCAGCGTGACTGAAATCGGAAACTAAGGGAATATAGAAATACGCTAGAAAGAGTCACCAGGCTGATATTTATCAAAACTGATAAAGCACATCTAAGACATTCTCTCTGCTCTTCACTTTTGAAGTTTCAAATCTTCAAATTATCAACTACGCGAACGTTCAAAGCTTTATTAAGTTTTAATTATTGTATAATTACGTCGAGTTCTTGTTTATTGCTCAGGATCTAAGCAGAAGTCTTATAATAAATGTCCCATAATACAGAGAATATCAAGTTTCAGAAAGGGGATGTTATTGGGGCGTTTTCAGCGTAAATAAGTAGTCGTTACTGAGCGTCATTTATTAAGGAAAATGTAAGAACTCTTGTGCGTTAACAAAAACAAATTTGTGTACATATTGAGTAGACGCAATAAAACAATCTTATGTATGTTACGGTTTTGTCACAATTTATATGAACTTACAATGAGATAATAAGAGTTTTATTCATATCGCCTATTAATTATTATTGATGTGAGAAATCGAAGCGTAGCATCAAGCAAGCGTTTGTTCTTTTTTGATTCAGAACGCATTCATTTTAGAACAAGTTTGTATTCTTCATCGTTTAACTCTGCGATCTTTATCTATGTCGATCAATGGATTTGTATGTATGCATATACATAAATAAAGGTCGGTTTAAATCAAACCAAGAAAAAGCAAGACCTAGAACAAGGTCACTCTTTCCTGGTCTTTTAGTCTATAATAGCATCGTTATCAGCCTTTACTCTAAAATATCAACCAGCAAGAATCGTGCTAAAACCAAAAATAACGATAGCGCAAGAACGCTCTGACCGCCTCCTTGGTACAGCGGTTATTGCGTGAGCGTAGAACCGAGAGGTCCTGGGTTCAATTCCCGGTGGGGACGCACAAAAAAAAAATGTCTCGGTCTGGCAGGACACAGAAGGCTGACCACCTACTTGTCTCTAAAAGAAAATCGATCAGTGAAACAGATGTACATCATCTGCCCCATACCCCACTAGAGGGACAGGGGACTTCACTTAAGAACGCTTTGAAGCGACCGCTCCGAGAAGCGAGCGCATTCATACACGCAAGAAGGTTCGAAGTGATCGTACGCACGCTCCAATGCAGCTTACATCAGACGAATGAGCATTTTTAGAACACTGATAAAACAAAGAAAATAATGCTCTAGGTCTGTTTATATTAAAATAATTCATTCGAATGGGAATAGAACGGGCATTCGCCCGTCTGCTGTAAATCAAACGGCTTTAATCAAAGATAACACACAAACAAACATAATACAAACTATATTTTATAAAACACACATTTTATAAATAAAATTATATTAATGCTTATACTCTGACTTACAGTAATTTCTATCTAAATTATTGTACTCATAAATTGTATTCGGTAAAACATTGATTGATTCACAAAGTCGTGGGAGGTAACTAGACTACAAATGGTCCCGTAAAGAATATAAAAATGTGAAGTTAATTGAATCCAGAAAAGAAAAATTCAATAAAAATAATTGTTTTCATTGTTATGATGAAATAGTTAAAAATATGTTAAAGGCATTAGATTTTCTGTTTACTTATTGATTTTTAATTAGATAAAAATAATTATGTTCTCCAAAGAAAGCCGAGGAGCCTGGGGGGAGATACCTCTCCAAACCTTAATCAAATGAAAACAATTCCTTAACAAATACATAAAGAATCACGTTAATGGTTGAAAACGTGCGCAGTTTACTATATCACAAAATTTACTCGAATTGAGAATGACTCTCATTTTTGGGATGTCGTTTGAAAGTGACCATAGTCTATTAAAACGCACAGTGTGAACTCTTCTGAACTATGTACGTCGTTAAAACCTTTATACCATGTACATGTTGACACAATAATGTTCACACAAGATTCATATTAGAGAAGGCACATAGAACGTGTAAGGTTTTGGGTCCTATATAACCCACTTGTTGTATGAAAAGCGATAATTAATAGTGACTCTACTCGCAACAGAATTACCGACAGGTGGTTAGAACAAATTTATTAAGCTTCTCACTTTACATTAATATCAAGGTGATTCAATTTATTCTGAAACTAGCGTTCCGCCCCGTTTTGCCTGTGCAACCTAGTATATAGCACTGACGGATCAGACATTTTAAATCAATCAAGTTTAGCGCGATCGAACAAATGGATTCTTCGGAATTTTATAATCGAATGAAGATTTAATAATACAAAAAATATTCTTAACATCTTTTAATAAAAAAAAAAAAATAGAATTCCAATATACGGGATAGTAAATTGTCGGCAGAATCAGGAAACGACGAGCTAGCACAAAGATTTCAATCGCTTTCCTTTAAATCCAAATCCAGTATTTCTATTGGGCGATTCCGATGGCATGCCTTTCATTGTTTGCTATATGCTCCGATGAACAAGTACCTTTATCATCCACTGAAAGTTATGGCTGTGTTTGTGTCCAACACTACTAAAATTGTTTTTCGCTGTATTGTTACGCTATTTCCTCTTGCCGAACATTTCTTTTTGGCTGCAACGGCGTCTAAAATTAAAACTTGAAATATGGATAGACGTTTCCTTTTAGATCGCGCAGTTTTATGAAAGGAAACTATGAAATTGAAAGCACTTTCCGCAGAACGATTGTACTTAAGTTATTTTATTGTTGCATTGTTTTGCTCTGAAACTACCTTCGCCGAATGTACGCTTTTTGCGAACATCTGCATAATGTGAGATACGTCGAATATTCTCGGAAAACTTTGGCGGAATAATGCCTAGAAGACATAACTTTGTGCATGCAAATGTGAGTTTTCCATAATTTGTTATCGATCGGGTACCACAGCTCATTATAAACCGTTGTTATTATTTTGTATTTTGTAATGGTTTGCATATCTGGAGCAAGTGTACGAGATCAGTATGCAAATGACGACTTAATTTAGATATGAGCCGTATTCGCGAAGCTTCTGTCTCCGACATTGTGTACGCGTCGCAGGGCTTTAGAAAATGTGGGGATTTTAAATATACATTGTAGATAGAAAGTTGAAACTGTCGGTTTGAAATACGCATTGTTTTAGTCTTATTTTAACTAAAGTGATTATATTTTAGATATGAAATTATTTCAATGGTGTCATATTATTAAATTCAGCGATAAAAGTATTACTTATGTAGCTATATATAAGTAAAATGTTCTTCATGTTACATAAATAATATTTACCATTGTTTAGACACGCTACTACTTTTGTAAATATTCATATTTGTATGACTTACCAATATATACCAGCCAAGTGGTTGCCATGTCATAAAGTAGTTCTAACTCCACTTTGGAAAAATAACAGACCTACATAGGTTGTAGCACTATCACTTTTCTAGACTGGTTTTAGTCACGGAAAATCCCCAGCACCTTACATGGATACATTTTTTTAACGATCACCACCGCCCATGAACATTCGCAGAGGCTCAGACCTCTGAGAATGCGCTGCCCGCTTTTAGGGATTAAGGGACAAGGAAAGGATTGATGACTGGAAAGAAGGAATGGACTTGGAAGGGCTAGGAGAAGGATAGTTTGTAATTCGAAATCCAATTACTGTTCTTTCACCTTTGTTACTGAAATATGTAATGAATAAAGTTTATACGAATGACATAATTTTCATGTGGTTGTTAATTGCATCCCTCTAAATTATAAATGGAACAAAAAAGGTCAGAAATATGAAGAAAGACGTAAAATGAACATCGCACTCGGAGCATGTTGACCTCGAATGAACAAAACTACATAATTTTCAGTTACATTTCGGTGTGTGGGCTGATGATTATAAGGTTTCGTACAGGTCTTTGTTAAATCCCTCAAGACCTTAATTTGTAACTTGTGAAACTGGTAACTGCAATTAACTGTATCATTGTTATTACTATATAAATATACATTATTTATACTACCTTATTTGCGTCATATTCTGTTGTAGAATGTTTTTTAGTCATGTAAGTGCATTCTCTTATAATTTTAAGTTGTAAATATTATATGAACTTATATTTCTAAACGGACTCAATGAGTAAGAATACGATGAGAATAAAATACGACGGATAGAAAGACATAAAATATGTTAGAAAAGAAGCATTTTCATTAATTTACATTCACTATAATTAGAAATTTTTTCTGACTATCAATCAAAAACCTATTTACTGTACATCGCAAAAAGAGCGACACAATTCTTTTAAAGTTTTCAACAAAAATGCATTCGACATGGATACTGCGATATAAAACCACTCCACGTGAAATTTAAAGAGCCTTTAAGCTTTAACGAATTAAACGCAATAAAAGTTTCATACGATCCGCAATATTCTGTGACACTTTTAGACAATTATACAAATACAATGAATGTATATCAAGTATTTTGTATAAGAGCGTGTATCCGATCTTTTTTAGTTTTTTTACAGACTATATAGATTCCACATTGAACTTGAAATAACGAGGATTTGAAAAAAGCTAAAATTTTCCACTTTTATGTTTGAAACGAGGATTTTTCTTACATTTTTACTAATCTAATCATCACAATTCTATATGGTATTTTTTTTCCGTGTCAACTCGGGTCGAGACGTGGCAAGCGGCTAGCGTAAAATTTTCTTATAAAGGTACGATAATATGATTATTTAGTGAATCGATTGTGGGTTGAGCTATATTTAAATATAAATATTTTTAGTAGGTATGCTAATATTTTAAGACACGCAGCTATCCTTACCAAAGCTATTTTTTAAACATTTATGCACAATAAATATAGCAATTTTCGTGTTCAAATCTCTTTATATTTTAGTAGCCTGTAAAACTCAAATAACTTCACTTATTAGAAAAAGTAAATTTTGTCTTGATAGATAAAACAGTCTTGCTTAAAATATTTAATTTGGTATAAAAAATTAACAATATATGTAGTATTGAGGCAATCTGATACACTGACTGGACTGAAAAAAACCCCAGTTTTACCCGACACGAAGTCGCGATGTAAGACGGGTTTTTAAAAACTCAGTCGGCGAGGATTAAGGCAACAAGCGTGGCCCCGAAGCCTTGCTATTTATATTCGACGAAGCATCTAGCGAGCACAATATGATTTAGAAGTAGTGAGCAATTTCGTAGCAATAAATGAGAGCAAACATTTTTACTTTGAGAGCTATTATTAGAATTGCTTTGTAATTTTTGTTTTCGTTATAAATTTTGACCCGTTTTAATTATTTTGCTGTGAGTAAATTGAAGAATCGTAAGGAAGTATAACTAAGAAAACTAGAATAACGATCAACGAAATACAAATTTGAAAAGCATTTCACCCATAAATAAGCAACAAAACTAAAAATTAACATTTAATATACGTTATTCCATACATTGTCTCGGCGACTGTATTATTAAAAAAAATCAACAGAACTTTCTTTTTTTTTTATGTCATAGCGGGCAACTGAGCTGGTGGTTCGCCTGATGGAAAACGATCACCACCGCCCATGAACATTCGCAAAGGTAGTGCCTCTGCGAATGCGCTGCCCGCTTTAAGTAGGTAAGGGAAAAGGAAAGGATTCATGACAGGAAAGAAGGAATGGACTGGGACGGGTGAGGAAAAAGGAAATAGGCCTCCGGCTCCCCCACTCACCGTACGAAACACAGTGGCATGCCACTATTTCACGCCGGTTTTCTATGGGGGTGTGGTACTTCCCCGGTGCGAGCTGGCCCAATTCGTGCCGAAGCGTGCTCGACTCCCACAATTGAAAAAAAAAATATGTTTATTCCCGAAAAGCTTTTTATAATTAATTGCTTTATTTTAATTAAAAACAAAAACAACGTTAAGTGTCTTTTTTTCTTCTTAAACTTGACTCTACAAGGGAAGACATATTGATTTGTTTTATGTCATCGAGCATATAACCGGTTTTTTATATTTTTCCACATTCCTTTTTTGATTTTTACTTTGAGTCTATAGGCTTCAGTGTTAAAATTTGTCTTCCGTAGCTCTTAATTTTAATAGTTGGCTAATTAATAATAAGCTAATAGATGGGTCTAACGCTCCTCGTGCTCACCGAACAACGGCGAATAGCTGAAATACCACCAAGCGGTCACCCTTCAAATTGACTGATTTAATCCTCAGATTATACACCGATGCAGCTAGCCACAAACACTCGAGCAATGTTTAATAAAGCAGAACAAAATTGTATTGTATTATATCCATTTACTGAACATACTTATATAGAATTATATCAGAGGCCCGTTTCGTTTTTCTCACTCTTCCTTGTCCATTCCTTCTTTCCAGTCCTCAAACCTTTCCTTATCTCTTACCCTTTAAAAGTGGGCAGCGCATTCAAATAGGCACTACCTTTGCGAATGGTCATGGGCGGTGGTGATCGCTTACCATCAGGTGTACCACCAACTCAGTTGAAAAAAAATCTTATGGCATATGTGATATACGTCTTATGTATCGCGCTCATTAAAATGCTATTTTTTATTAGCTTCCTCATAAGATTGAATCCAAATAATCTTGATTGTTACGCATACGTTATAATTACTGCATTAGGTTCCTAAGTCTTCAGTCTTTTACTTCTTAACTAAAGCTAATGTTTAAGTGTGGAGTTAGTCATATTAATTGATAACTTGCTCGTTTCTTCTTTTATGATAAATAATATGTATCAATAAGCTAATGAAAGCCCATATCCTATCCCGCACCCATCCCAATCGTTTCTTTTATTTACATTGTCAAATCCCTCTGACCGCTGATAAAAGTTGTGAACCTTGATGACCACCAATTCTAATGGAAGGTATAAATAAACAACTAATAAACCTGAATTAGAAGTAACTTACAGATCTATCTCCAAGATTCTTGACTCTGCAGTGCAAGTACGCTGGCTGGCCCACAGCGGCGGTGTACTCCCGTTTCGTGGTGTTGTCGAAGTGCGGTTGAACCACCGTCTCAGCGGTGCCATTGCTGACCGCGAAAATGCTGTCTGGGTCTGTGCTGTCAACGCCGCCAGCTGTCAGACCTGGGAACGAAAAACAGGAATGATATAAAACTGCTAGTAATTGGAAGCTTCGCATATTTGAAAAATTTTAATAAATTGATCACGAGGCGGGATTCGAAGCTGCGTCTTTTTGCCATAGCAACCCGTAGCAAGGTCTAGCCTCTGAGCGACTCGTGATCCCGCCTCAGTAATTGAATTTGTTCTACTATTTCGGATTCATGTGCCTAGTGTACACCCACGACATCTATTGAGATGATTGATTAATCCATTCTTTAAAATTTCTAATTTACAAATCATTTCAATACTATAAAACTAAAAATTAAACTTCGCAAGTTTGTTATTTATTGTTTTGTAGTTTGTTTGGGAAGAAACTGGCCTTTCAGTCACAGTTTACCATAAGGTCGAAGGTTAGGGTTTGCTATTGTACCTGTTTATTCGTGAATAAGTAAACTATTGAACTAAGGCTGCTGTTTATAATAAAACAACAATTTCAATTCGAATAAATGGTACAGACGACAGCCTTTATTGAACAGTGATAGAAAATGCGTTTAATTAAAAACGCAACGAAAAAACATTAGTTATTCTTAATGAATAACTAATTATAATAATTGGTTAAAAGATTCTTTTTGGGTACAGACATTTCATATTGGGAAAAACGTAAATTACAACGTAATTCTGCCTGATTCAATAAAGTTCTTGCCATCTCATGATTTTCTTTCGATGTTTTATTATATAGCTATGAGCTGTCCTCAAGGTCTCAAAAGAATAATTATATAAACACGTGCTGTTCCATTTTTGTATGTTTTAGAGGCATATTGTCTGTACATATTGTTTTTACAAAATCCATGACTAAGCCAATATTTTGCGATAATGGTACTTGCGGGATAACTCGAACATCGCAAAATTTGTGAGGCGTAAAAATATTTATATCCATGAAACAGCCCTGCTTGCTTTGAGTAAAACATCGGAATATTAAATATGGTACATTTCGCGAACATAAATATCATTTACTCATATCTGTGACATGAGGATAAACGATTATTTACATAGCGTCATGTGATTTTTTCCTCTTAAGAGTGTAATACTATATCGCTTGTCCCAAAGAAACTGGGTCATCTTTGAAGAAAAGGGTCAGTTTATGTAATTTATGTCTAAAACAGCTCTCTATAACACAAAGAGGGACTCTGATAATGAGAAAGGAAAAAAATTAAGCACTAAATTATCTAGATATATTTTTTAACTAAAATTTCCATACATGCAACCCTGTATTGGACCCTTAGTATTGATGAAATAACAATATACTCACACAGTTTTTAAGTCAGTCACATATTTTGTGAACTCCTTAAAATAATTTCAAGACACGCCTACGGAGATCTTAATCCACTTCGCCACAGCAATAAAAGGCTAGTTAAAGTCAACAAGGCATCTGCTTAGTGATTATTGCGTATTCCTCAATGTTTGGCATTAGGGCAAAGTTGGCAATTTATAAGCAATGTTCTGAAAATGGGTTAAAAATTTTGAGCCAAAACCACGCACATCCGAATGAAACAAGTCAAATAAAGGCTCGTAATTACGAATCCCTTTTAACCACAAAGGTAATGAAATTGATGCATAAATACCCAGCTTTGTTATATAGTTATATAAGCTTTGTTAAATACGATCAACCGTAGCAACGGTATGGCAAAAGGACGCGGGTTCGAATTTCGCCTCGTGATTAAATTATTTCTATTCTTTCAAAATTTCTCATAAGAAATACTAATTTCTAAAATGCTGATCCACTGAACTTTGTACTATCTGTACAAAATCTGGTACATTGTTGAGTCAAAACAAAGGGTCGATCAAATGTTTATCTTTGCAGAAAACAATTGGAAACCCCTTTCGAACTTCGTCATCGGTTTCCATTATCTTAATGACGTCACGGTAAAGTTTTATTTGTAAGACAAACAAGCCATGAGTCGAGTTAATAAATCTGCTTCATTGTGTTTAGTTTCGCCGAGCCCATTGTGCGGGATTCGTTACTAATATGATTAATACATTTGTGATGGTGTACGCTCGTGCGAATGGCGCAAAATTTTAACGTATATTTTTTTAGTTATTAGATTATTGGATTGATAGATGATATTATGTTTGTATAATTGGAACATTCTGAGAAAAATCCAGTTGAAATTTAAAATATTAACCTTTAGTACAATAAAATCTTATATTCTTTCGAATCAATAAAAACGACATCAATAATGAAGCAACAATTATGATATTTGCTTAAGAACGTTCAATTAAAATAAAGGTTTAATTAATGAAACGTATTATTTATAATCCAAACAACTGAGCTTTAAATTCTCCTTCGAATTTGTGAAATAATGCTGGCGGCAACAGACTAATTATGGTTCGAGTATAATGTAGGGCCTCTCTAATTAGAACATTGTGAAAAAATACTTAAGGCTCATCGTATCTTATCGCTATGGTAATAAATTTCAATTTAATATCACCTTGATCCCTTTTAATGTTTATCACACCCTGAAACATCGTAAAACCGCACAGCTAGTATAAAAATGCTCGCATTTCCTTTAATGGCGGCGGTTTTAAAGTTATTTTTTAATCTTGCTCTTATCTTTTTTCTTCGATATAGTATTTCTTTTTTAATTGAATGTTTGAAGCTCTTTTCAATATATTTCTAAATTAAATCTGTGTAGTAACATGTTCAAATACGTGGGAGATGGTTTTTGTTTTAATTTCTCCTCCGTTAGGATATTTTTTCAAAATTATAATAACTAAATATGACGCTTTAATTTTTTTTCTTCAGCATGTAGCTTATCATTAAGTAGCTTTATTCAATTAAACTCTCATATCAATGAAATAAGCTCAAGTATACTATAATTAGTAAGTATACTATATACTGTAACTATCCTGATTCAATAATTTTAAGGCAAAATAATGTGATATTTGTTAAATTTCTTACGACGACGAAGCCCCTACAATATATAAAAACTGCACAATTTCCTTCGTTATACCAATTATTCTCAAATACGTTGTTAGAAATAGCTAAAAGCATATCATAAAGAGTAAGATATAACGTCCATGCTTTTTTCCCAAGGGAGAGAACTCGGTATAATTACATATTACATTATCGCTTTTTATAAGCAGATCTCGCTGTTTCATGAATGTTACTTTTTTATACATCACTATTAGTCTTTATAAAAGTTGAAAATTCTGAATATATAGTGTCATTATAAAACTGTTACGAATGTTAGTAAAATAGAGATGATTGTTATAAGTTTAAAGAAATTCAAATTTCGTTTAAAATTCAGCATTTTTTATTACTAGTCATATGTATTACATTCTTTTTTAATTTTAGCAAAAAACCATATAACAGATTGTATCAAAATTTACCCATATTTTGTATTTTAATTCTGTTCACTGTACTTAACGAAAAATATTTACCATAACTACGTTTATGAATTTTACTTTTAATTAATTTTATTATTACGCATAGTTTTAATTTGATAGAATTCCTACATTGTTTAAAAAATAAACAATCGGCTATCAAAAGCGTTCATTTCAAAAGCTTTATAAATGGTGAATATACGTAGAAAGAAATTCTCCGTCTCCAAAGGGGACGTTATCAACAATAGATTTCTATTAGATTCACGATTTCCACGTACTTCGTCTATTTCTTCGTTTTCATTTATGTGCGCTGCAGTCTTATTGTGACATCACATTATTCACGATGCATGGAGTTATTTAATGTTGTAGATTTATAGAACGGACGCACTGAGAATAAATAATGGAAATTTAATTTTATCTTTTCTAGAGCACTAGGCACGTAGGCTTGATATATTTGAACGTTTCGCTTAAATTCCGCGTAAGTCTGCAACGACAAATATAAATACATTTTAAATGCCGTTCTGCCTGCGGATGCATTTGCGCGATTTAATATAATAATTCGAATGTAAGAGCATGACGCATTCGAGCATGAGTATGATCAAACCATTAAAGATATTAATATAGCGAAAATTGTATGTAGTTATTGAAACATCTGTTGACATTCAATATAAGAGGGTTACGTGCTTGCTATTCAATAAAGGAGCGAGTGTGCAGGCTCGGTTAAATATCCATCCCATTCTCCACTAAAGATATTTCCCTACGTGTAGCTATTCCTAAGAATATCCTGAACGTATTAACTCGGATCAGAACCATTGCAAGATCCAAAGGACCTCCCAATCCACAAAGCTCGACGCGTATGCGATGCGATAAGTCTGTCTCGGCTTTAGTCTATACTTTTCAGTGTATCTTGGAGGCTTGAGTTAAGCCGACTGTGTCTTTAAAACGTCACTGAAACAAGTCTTGCATGTAAAATATAATCGTTGGGAAGATTTTCATGGTACTTTTGTTTACTTATTCCGTGTTCCTGTATCGGTTATAAGGTCGAGATTGTAACTTTTTAACAATCTATACTAAGATATAATATTATAAGAGGTAAAGTTTCTAATTTTTTATGTTTGTAAGGGGTGATGTTAAAGTTCTACCTATGTCGGTCCTTATTACAATATATTATTTGTCATGCTGTATTGTTCAAATTAAACAAAAAATAACAGTAAAGATACGAAACTATCCATCCGGATGAAAATAAGTAAAATTGTTTAAAAGATAATTAAAAATATAGTTTCAAAACTGCCCATCATTTCGGTATTATATATATTTATATATTATATATTTTTTTATCATGACTGCTGTCTGACAGTTTTAATAAATAAAGCTTAATTAGGTTTCCCTCAGAAAATAATGTGCGTACATATAAAAGCCATATTTCGATGCTAATCTCTTATGTGTCTCGAAATCTAAATTCAAATGGAAATGGATCTACGCATGAGATTAGCTCTTTCATAATTTAGACGCAGGAATTGACTTTTCTTAAGGTTAAATTAACATTTTCGTGATTAATTTTGATATGTATTTACGTTAAAATTATGATATGTTTGATTGCGTTATTATTTTTTAGACTTATGGTAGTAGTTACCAACATGTTCAAATAAATATATGATAATTTTGAGTGAGGTAGTCGAGCACGCTTCGGCACGAATTGGGCCAGCTCACACCGCGGAAGGTCTCATAAGGCACCCCCACAGAAGATCGGCGGGAAATAGTAGGAGGCTACTGTTTTTTGTACAATGAGGGGGGGTGGTGGAGGCCCGTATCCTTTTCCTTATCCTTCCCAGTCTATTCCTTTGATCCCAGCATCAATCATTTCCTTATCCTTTACCCATTAAAAGCATTTGCAGTGACCCGTCCCTGCGAACGTTCATGTGCGGTAGTGTTCGCTTACCATTATTCGCAACACCATCTCTGTTTCCCACTATAACATAAAAAAGAAATAGTTATATGTAGAAGAAGGATTGTCAATTTGCATCGAAAGAAGAAAAAAGAAATAGGCAATTAGCAATTCTCAATACACTGGGATGAAATTCATCTCTGGGAATAGAAGAAAAGTATGGATACGTAATCAAGTTTCACTGAACAAAATGTTATTACTTGTTTATTAGATGCAATAAAATTAAAGACAAACCCAAGAATCCAAAGGAGAACTTCCAGATTTTATTTTTTATTTGTTTGTTTATTACATATTCGTATAACATAATAAAACATATCTATTGCCATCGAGGGCATTATATGTACCAAATATTTAAATTTAACATCCCAATACAGCCAGCTGCACAGATTAAAAGTGCTAATTAAAATACGGGTAATTAATTTCCTATTGTTTCAGTAATGATGTCTTTTCATTTTGAAAATTTCCTTGAGAAATACAAAGTGTGCTTATAAAATTGTTTAATTTATACTGGGCTTTTATTTTTCTTGCTGCGACTGAACAGCTGTTATAATTGTTCAAGGCTAATTTAATTTCCAGCATAAATTACGTAGGTATTTTCGCGAACACAAAATGATTTTCGGTGTTTCATTATTAAACAATTTAAAATTTCAATTCAGTTTTGGTCATCAACTTTATGCAAATTTGTTGTAAAGAAATACAAGTATATTAGTACTTTCAATCAATAACAAACTGACTGAACTTGATTAGTATTTTGTTGTGTCTGATTTTACGCGACTATTTTATTTTAGGTAAAGTTCTTTAAAGTGTTCGAAACGTCGGAATTTCTAATAGATGTACTGAATTGATCTTATTTAAAATCCGCACAAAAAATTTATTGCAAAATTAAACAGATTCACTTAAGTTTTGAAAGTTTTGGTCTTGAAAATTTTTTTAGGAACTTTTGATTTCTTTTCTTTGTTTAATTTTCTTGAAAACCTTTTGATATAATTGAAAAGTATAAAAAATTATAAGCCTATCAAATAATAAAGCTCAGTTATCTGGAAATTCACTAGTCTAGTGTTGAAGTACACTAGGATTCACACCTAGTGTTTCGAAATTATTTTCTCGAATAAGGATTTGTGGTAGGTAAAACGTATAGTGCGGTTTCGCTTGTCTTTGCTGAGTTGTAATTCCATTGACTTGGCATGGTAACTGTGCTTTGAGCTCTATAATTATCCACATTTTCCATTGGATTATACATTTTTTTTATTTTGATTAAATAAAGAATTGAAAACAGGTTTTTCGCTTTTCCACAAGATCTCACGAATGTCCCTTTAGGAAAAAGAATGTATTTTTGTTTTAAAGACACATACATTATCCAAAGAAAATACAATCCCGCATTCCCCCTTGTAAGATCAGATGTAATAATAAATCTTTACAGCAGACGTGAAAGCAATTTGTCCTCTCGAGAGGCTGTTTTATGAAATTCCTGACTTTGACCGGTTCCAAATAGGTTTGCGATATCGAATAGCCCCCAAGGGCGAGTTCCCTTCACTCGAATCGTGGACACATCATTCATCATCCTGAAGCCTGCCAATAACACTTACTTTTCTCACGTAAGAAATTACAAAATGATAACGTGATTCCAATTTAAGTTTATAAGTCAGGCGGATGATAATAGTATTAGGACTAATATAGGATTCAATGGAAACTTTTCTCTATACTTGTTTTGATTCTTAAAACTGCATACTTGACCGATCTTGATTGACCCTAAAAATTTAATACGGCTATTTTAAATTTCATTGCATATTCTTCATCATTATCATCATCATCAGCCCATGGTCCAACTGCTGGGACTTTTAATAATGACAAACTCTAAAATGATTTAAGCGAATATTGTATGAGCACAAACAGTGTCTAACATATATTATTTTTGTAAAAGCAGCTTAATTAGTTTGGCGAATCACCCACATTGTGTATCTTCATTTAATTGTGGAAATTTATTCTCTTACACATGTTATTTTTAGTGATTGTTTTTGTATATTATATACGTATAATGCATAGCTTTTACATTCATTAATGAAAGTTCTTCTACAGATTCTTTAACGCTCACTGAATTGTATTTCTCACCGGGAGAATCTTAAAGAAATACTTTAATTTTCTGGATCGAATTTCGCAGTTCCGAATTCCCATAATGCAATCAATATTTATTACATTATTCAGATGAGACGTCAGCATCGCGACATCAAGGCTTGCTCTAGTTTTCATTCTATTATTCGCTCCTATAGATATTTACAGTCCAATAAAAAGGCCGTCATTTTTTCCACCATCTACGACGCTCGTAAAAATCACTTTATAGATTTTTTTATGAATAAGACTTTGGTCTTTTTAAGTGATTTATTACTCGATATTCGCGGAAATATAGGAAAACAGAAAACAGTGTTATCGTCCAATACAATGGTTATTTTTTCATTTTTAATGCGTACATCAAATGTGGGTCAGCTTTAGCCAAATAACATTTTTTTTTCTTAGACCAAGACTTAGTATGATATATTGTAAATAGCATTGGTTGCCGCGTATGATATTCAAATTTATTGAAAACATAGCATTTGTTTATAGAAAATTGAATGTTCATGTGAAAAAAAACCAAGTGAATTGCCAGTATATCCAATATTTTGAAAGAACGCAAAAATTTTAAAGAACATAAACTATGCTTTGAGCCTTTTTTACTGCATAGTAAGGAAAGTTTAGATTTTAGTACTGATATTAAGAAATTTAGAGAAAAGAGAATATAATAAAAGAAGTTGAATCATAAAAAGAAATTAAAACAACTTCTAGTTTTTTTGCTTTTATGTATAAGCAATAAAAAAATTTTGGTAGGTACTACAGTCTAAATGTCACAATTTTTTTCTACATTTTCACTGGTTATTTTTAATTTTAATTCATAGAAATCTTCGATCAGTAATATTGACATACTAAAATACATTAACTTGTTACTTAAATATTTATCGATACCAAAGGAACATAGAGTTTAAGCATATTTAATATACATATATACAAATATACATATATATTACACAATTATACACTCTTAACATTATACTTTTACTGCATATTCTTCTATAATATAGGTGTTTTATTGTGTGTATGTCTATATTATATTTCGCCATTCTGTAAAGAATAAAAATTACAGCAGTGTCGAAGACGCTCGTATCCACGCATCATTGATATTTTTCTTGGTTGAAATATGGCTTGGTTTTTTGATACATTGCATGAATATTTACATTATTCTCTCGCAACGGTTCAGAATAAGTTTTATGATAGTTTGTGCAAACACATGCGTAATATTATATATTATGCATAATATTTTCTAAAAATTGCATGTCAATATCATGGGACTTAGGAGTTTCAAAAGCTTGCAGTACTTAGAATACTCGTTGTGAGGAAACAACGCTGTAAACAGTGAATTTCTAATGTGAAATAATTTCAAGTATCGCACACCGCCAACAATTTAATAGGTTCATTTTCCCATAAACACATCACTATGCCGCGTTAATTGCGTAGTCGTGTCAACAAATAATAACAAGCAACTACCAGTTTGTCAAGGTAAATAATATTGCGCGTTTCCGTAATTGGCATAGTAAACGTAAGCACGAGGAGCCAATCAGCTGTAGGTACTTGCTATCAAATCTTGTTAATACTGTATCACACGCCAGTGCCATTCCGATTGGGAATGTCTGTCGCGTACAAATTTTATAATTGAACTGAATTCGGAGGTTGGTTTTACGTTCGCATTGTTACATAACTCTCGTGCGCTAAATGAATTTTCAGTTTATTAACGTGGCGCTTTTATTTTTTGGTGTTCATTAGATTATTTGACGCAATAATGTTATTTATTTCGATTTAATGTATATAATATGTTTATATGTAAATGAAAGCATTTATTTTAAAATATAAATAAATAAAAAGCAGTGGTGGCTCAGTGGTGAGAACCTCGGACTTCAAAATCGATAAGTTGGGGTTCGAGACCAGGCGGAGGTGCAGGAAATAAATTGATTTTTCAATTCATCTGTACATGTGGATAACATCACTACTGCTTAAAACGGTGAAGGCAAACATCGTGAGAAAACCCTCATAGGAGGCCTGCGTCCCAGCAGTGGGAACATATATGGGCTGATGATGATAGCTGAAGCTATTTTCACTTTGAAATTTTAATATATTTTTAGAAAGTTGTTCCACGTGGATATTTTTATTGAGTAGACAATTAAAACAAACGCTATAGTATTTAAATTATACGTTTACATGTAACTTATAAAAGGGCAAAAGTACGTTCAAAAGTGGATTATTGAATAAACTTAAGTTTCACTATCAAGGCTTAAACCATTTTATCCGGTTCCATCGATTGGTTGAAAGTCTCGCAAGTTACGCAAGATTCTAAATCGAGGTTTATAGTAACAGTGTCATAAAATCAGGCAAGTTTTATCTGTAATAGCCCAAACGGTTAGTCTATATCTTTTAATACATAGAAAGCATAAAAGTAAAGTACATTATCGTTTATTTTTATAATAATGATGCGTGATAATTATGCGACCAAAAAAAATGGTTGGTTAAATATCTAAAAAGATGTATGGTAGAAAGTTTTGTATCTTAATTTTGTATGTGGTAGTCGAGCACGCTTCGGCACGAATTGGGCCAGCTCGCCCCGGGGAAGTACCACACCCCCACAGAAGACCGGCGTGAAATAGCATTCTGCTGTGTTTCGTTCGGTGAGTGGGGGAGCCGGAGGCCCATATCCTTTTCCTTCCCCTTCCCAGTCCTTTCCTTTATTCCTCTCGCCAATCCTTTCTTAATCCCTTCCCAATTTAAAGTCGGCAATCCATTTGTAGAGGCGTAAGGTCTGCAATCGATTTTACGCCTCTACTAATGGTCATGGGCGGTGGTAGCGTTTACCATCAGGCGTCCCACCAGCTCCATTGCCGGCCGTGACATAAAAAAAAAAAAAAAATCTTAGCGATACAAATGTTAATGTTAAATTAAATATTTGTCTTATATTATATCCATGTCTATATTAATTATATGATGATTTTAGCATGAAAGAAAAATAAAGTAAAAGGTGTTGAGTAGGTTTCATCCCTTGCTGACAAAATCCCTGAAAATCTCCCCGACGCAATTAATGTAATTTTTTATTTATTTTACATATAATTTATTTTTCATATATTTTAATGTAACTTTGATAGATGAGTTTAAAAGAACATTTATCGAATTTGTGAAACTAAACTAACGTAACGTTTTGTAACATTGCTTGCTGCTTGCTCTCGTCACCTAGCTAAATACAGACATCCTATTATCATTATGACTGAAAGCATTGAAACATTGAAAATATATCCTTATATGAAGACTGCAATCAAAAAGCATACAACAAAATAAAATCCATAAAGAAGGTATATTTACGATTGCGTTTCGCTAAAGCATTTAACCAATAAAAGTTTTTCCAGTTTATTAGGAATGGTCCATAAGCCAATAATTATATTATGTATTATTATAATTTGAACGCTTTCATGTGTGATTAGAACATTGACGTCGATCAAAAGAAACGCTATAGCGTATTCACGATAAAAACGTATGAAAGCACGTTACGGGAAAAAAATATCCATTCAAACTGATGAATGTTAACAACCCTGTCTTGAACTGAAGAGATTCATTATTTTAACAACCTGAAAGAACCGAAGTCATGAATACAAAAATGACTTAACCTTTTGGCTACATACCAGGGAACTCGGAATTTTTTATTAACTTCGCTAAAAGTATAAAGTATTGCATTACAGTATGTAAATCACATTCAAATTTGCAATCTCAGTTGTTAGTCGCTGTTGCTGCATCTGCTAACGTTTCGGGAACTGAAATACATATAATTTGCATTCATATTGTGAAGGAAGAACCAGGAGCTCGCAGAATGTGGTAATACAATTACCTATGCACTTGCTTTAGTTGTGAATGTGGGGGCATCAATTTAGAAATACAATAGAGTGCTTTCACGGTACGTGGACATTGCCATTAAATTCAATTTTAGCTTGTAGAGGGTAGTCGAAAAGCATTTCACTCTACTATAGCCGTTGTTAGTCCATGAGAACTATCCATTAACTATTTGATTCTCATTGTATAGTTTGTTACTATAGAACACCATTATATTAAACGTTTGTTTGTGTTCTAAAGAAATTGAGCGAGATGATTAGCGTTCATTAGATTAAATAATGATATATTTATAAGAAACTAAACTGACCTCAAATTGTAACACAGAGACTAAATTAAAACGGGACCACGCGGAAGGCACTTTCTTTCGAATAAAAATAATCATCTTAATCGGTTCATTGACTCTAAAGTTTTGGGGAAACAGATACAATCGAATTCAGAACCACCTCCTTTTTTTTTTAAGTCGGTTGATAAAATAAGTAAATCTGAAACATTTATTTATTAAATGACTAGCTTATTGACTTTTTTGACATAATTTTTTGATTTTCGTTAAATTCGGAGTAGTTTAATAGATTTAAACATATAAACCTTCCCCTTGAATCACTCTATCTATTAAAAAAAAACCATTAAAATCCGTTGCGTAGTTGTAAAGATATAAGCAACATAGACATTGTTTTATATTATATAGTGATACTTTGTTAAGAAGCGCTTTTGAATCGTCAAAATACATAAAAAGTTATCACCGGTTTTTAGACACTCATAGAATAAGTATCTGCCGTTATAGCAAATTGTGAGTCGGAAACAAGTTATTATACTAGTTGTATTGAATGTTTCCTTTTCCAATCTTTGCTGGAAATTATTATCTGTGAGAGTGAAAGATGGTGAGAAAAACAGATTCAATGCGAAAAATAGGTTACCAATGATTGGATGGAAATTTTATATTTAAAAGGTATTTTTATTGAGGTTGTGATTTCTTGACGGCAATGTTGTAAGGGTATAAATGGCTTCGAATTATTTGAAATTGAAAATTCAATGTCTTTATAAAAGTGAGTAAATATTTCACACGATATATAGTCTCATTCAAATAGAAAATAGAGATAGGTGCATTAAGCTATGACCTAAACTGCCCGCAGAAACAAAATCACCTTTAAGAATATTTATATTTAAATATGTAGATACAAATATCATATTTGATATTTTGAGAAACGCAAGTACTTAATGAATCTTATGTAACTATCAATGTTTAGATGTAATAATGATTCAATGATAATAATAGGGAACGCAGAATGCCGAGTAAAGGTAACAGGTTGGAATTATATCTCCTTACAGGGTGATCGATCAAGCCGCTACTCCCATACGGAAATTGTGTTAGGCACACCTTATGTTCGAACTGCTCCGAGCGTACATATGCGGAGTTGAATGTATCATTTCATTAAAAGCAGATAGTAAAGCTATTTTGATGGTATTCAGTTCATCCTTTCATTAGTTCGTGTGATGTATCGACGTGTGATATAAATTCATATGGCATTGTGATGAATATTATGATTTAATTATTTTAAAGCGAAAGTTTTGTTACTAGTGTTGCCCAAATGCAAGAACAAGACGAGACTTAGCCAGTCTTGGTCTTGGTCTTGCGCCAATACACCTGATCTTGGTCTTGGTCTTGGTCTTGCGCTCCCAGTCTTGGTCTTGGTCTTGCAGCAAGAGTCTTGCAAGTCTTGCAATTACCTATTAGTCTATTACTATTTATTAAAGTTTACTTTAAATCTTAGAAAAACGTATTAGAATTGGAACATTGTGAGCTTGAATTAACATAGCCATAGTAAAGATCAAGCAGATTAATAAATAACTGAAGATTTGATAAGAAATTCGAAAAATCAACTGACCTATATGTCGTTTTCCATGGAAGTAACTGTTTCTTAATAAACATTTATGATTTATAAGCTTACATTTGCTAAAACATGTAAAAAAACAAATTAATTACAATAACTTGACTGTATTTTAAAGTACAATACTTATCTGTCTAGAAAGAGGCAGGCTTTTTATTTTATTAGTAGGTAAGTATCTACGCTTTTTATATTATTTTATTCGTTTTGTAGATTTTTTTAAATTTTAATATGTAGAATTTTTTTAAGTAATTCGTTTAAAACCATATAAGTAATCAATATTATAATATATACTTACTAGAATGAATTAATATGACATCTACTAGCTATCCTTACCATTTTATCCCAATCATAATACTACTTGCGTGATCAGTATTATGTATTCATTTTCATTCTAAGCACTCTGAAACTTATTTATTCTTTGGAACACCTGTAGTAGTCCAAGAAAATGGGTAGGGTAAATGCGAATTTGAGATTAAAACTTGAATTTTTGATATAATTTACTTTGAG